>NW_022280203.1:0-15955 GCF_004355925.1 Anarrhichthys ocellatus | reverse complement strand
AACATAGAACAACTCACCAAGAGATCGCTTTGATCAGAGCTGTCGGACTTGAAGTCGAGCTCTATGGTGCTGTTCCCCCAGCGCTCTGCCTTCACAGCAGAAGGAGGCGTCCTTATTCTGTACGACTGTAAAGGAATTCAAAGAGGCAATGTCAGCAAAACTCATTCATATTTTTATTCATTTTTGGGACATTTCAGAAAAATACTGGATATTACTTTGATGTTTGATGTTCCGCCAACTCCGCTTGCAAAGCTTCTCGGGGCTTTCACGTCTTCATTGTGAGTTTCCTTCGATACAAAGTCAGCGTCAGTCTGAGTTTTATGATTATGAATGCTACAATAGTGACTAAACTCTTATGCTATACTGGTCTTCATCATCATATCAAGGTTTACTTTATGAATAGATGAAACTGTTGTCTTTGGGGTTGTTCCACACAATGTTCTGATGGATTCAGTGTCAGATTGCTTCACCACAGAAGACATCAAATGTTATCGTAGTGTGATTTATCTCTTGGCAACGAGCTATCGCTCAGCAATAACCTCTAGTGACTCGTTCACACCGCAGTCATTCACTGTTGACATGCAGCGCATACTGAGGGACAATCCCCCTGCACATGAATGCACACACACAGTCTTTGCATGCACATGCACACACATCAAAACCTCCTCCGTGGTTTTTCTCCACAGTTTATGTTAATAATGAACAGTTTGTCTGTATGAAAGGGGCACATGCTGTTTAACGGTTATAAGTGGGACTCTGAACAGGTGAGCTCATACACAACGTCCACAGTATTTGTACTCAACCTGTCTTGGACATGAAAATGCATTAAACTGCCAGCTACAATTATACAAGAATGCAACATAAGTTAAGACAATTTGATGATTTGATTTCCAACTCGTCTCAACATGTACGAATGTGCCTGAAATAACAGTCTAAAGAGCTGTGTTAGCTTGAACTCACAGCTTTCTTCTTAAAAGCAGCTCTTCCCTCCTCTCTGCTGTAGGGAGTCCTCAGGGCCCCGGAGAAGTCAAACATGTGTCTTTTTGGAGAGCTGTCTTTTGGGGTCTTGGAACATCTCCTCTGTTTATAGTCTGAGGCGGGTGACTGGAAATGGAGAGATGAATTCTTGGTAAGATACAGGTGATGACAAACGTCATCAGTGGTTCCTGTTAGATGGTGTACCTGCTTGGTCCTTGCTTCTGACAGCTGGGTGACTTTTGTTGATGCTATTACTTTCTTCAAGTTAGTCAGCTCCTTCTGCACATTTTCCTAAAAGCAATGAAAAGTGTTTCTCAAACAATAAACTGTCAAAAAGTTAACGCATTTCAGTGAAAAGCCCCAAAAGATGTAACTGATTCAAAGTGTGACGTACCTTCTCTGTTATTTCTGTCTTCAGCTGTTGCTTCAGCTGATCATTATCTGCCTTGTGCTTCGTGACGTCCAACTCCTGATTTTCACAATTTTAGTTTTGCTTATAATTTGATCTAATTTATATGTAAATAAACATGAATTCATAATTCTTCAGCAACATACCAGAGATTTCCTGGAGGCCACAATCTGCGTCTCTTTCCTCTTGTTCTCATCGAGCTCTGCGTCCTTCTCTTCAACCATCCGGTCGTACTGGCTCTATCAACACAATGCAACATGTGTTTGGATCGACTGTCATGCTGGAAAAGACCAAAACCTTAACTTCACAATGACCGTACCTTATGTTTCTCCATGAGTGCGACCATATCGGCTATCTTGTGTTGACACTTGACTTCTGTGTCTTCCTTGTTCTTGGCGGCCTCTACTGCTGTTAATCTGAGCTTTTGGAGCTGTAAAAAAAGGCTGTTTTTATTGTAATTTTGTATTATGAGGAACTTAAAATGTGGTAAATAACATAGCACTGTATAAGTAACCTCATTCTCAAGCTCTGCTGCAAAGGAGGACTTGGACTCAAGAGCCTTTAGCATGTTCTGATGGTCTTCTTCGTTCAGTCGTTTGAGGCTCTGGGACTCCTCCTGAAGACTGTTGATCTGAAGACAAAGACAAACATTTAAATCATACAGGGCTATACTTATCATTTCAATGTTTTATATCAATATTACATGCTGTAACATTAAAAAAACAACATACCACAATTTCAAGTTGACTGGATTTCGCATTCTCCTTTGCTATTTGTTTCTGAAGCATTTTATTCTGAAAATATACAATTCCACTGCTAAATAAAATATATAAATATGCAACACCACCATTTCCTGTACTGTAAATGTAGTTTCACAGTCACAAACCTTTTTCTGGAATCCCTCTTGGGCTTTAAGTTTAATCTCAAATGTTTTCCTGAGCTGGCACAGCTAAAAAACAAACAACTTCTTGTTATTCACACAAACTGATCGATAGTATTAGCATTTCACGTTTCACTTTTTCAATAACCTTTGTTTCCACAGATTTGATCCGATTTACTTTTTCTGTAATTTCCTCCTGCAGATGTTCACACTGTAGACAGAGATCACAGAGAAATCATCCTTTCACACTTCAGAACTGTGTTACTGTTGGTATTGGGTTGGTTGGCATACTTACATTTTCTTCAATCTTCTTCTGTAAAGTCTCGCTTTCCTGATATGTTCCTTGGCTTTTGGTTTTAATGGAGTTTACTTCCTCTCTATTTAATGAAAACATACAAATATTAACCTTGAAAACTACACAATGTCAAACCTCTTTCTGTCTCTGAAGTGAAAAACTCACCGTAAACATTGGTTTTCTTCTTCCAGTCTTTGAATTTCTATTGAGAGCTTCACGACCAAAACAGTCAAAACAGATTCCAGCATGTTATTCATATGACAGCCAGAAATAAAAAAACAAAATCAGACAGCTAATGCAAACAGCTAATGTACAAAAGCAAAAGATCACATGTGAAAGGATGATTCAGACCTCCATGTTTGCCTCCATAGCTTTCACATCAGAAGATCCGCTCTCAAGCTGCCGCTGAATGGCTGTCTTCTCACACTGCAGCTCATTAAAGGTGGAGGATAGCTTTTTGTACTTCACTCTTAAAAGGACATAAATGAAACATTAGACATGAACTTACAACAGTTGAATGTAATATTTGATATGCTAATATTATGTAATGTAATGGAAGAACTCACCTATGCTGCGTGAAGTCTTTCCTCAGTTGCTCCATCTGAAAGGTTTGCTCTTTATTCTGATTTATTTCAGTATTCAGTTGCTCCTCCAGGTCTTGCACTTTGATCTGAGAATGAATAAAGAACAGAACGTGGTGAAGCCACGTATTGTGTATATATACACAATATCACTCAATATTTAAAAAAAAAAAGATCTGAGCTGTGGGTAACAGCTGATGAGAAGTAAACCAAATAAAAACCTCTGTCACTGTGGCCTTCTTCTTTAAATCCTCTTGTGCGTTTTCAGCAGCTTCTAAGGTCTTCTTCAGTCGATCCAGTTCAGCGTTCTCAATCTCTGCTTCATCCTTTATAGACAAAAAATGTTACCTCGGGCTTCTGTATTAGACTGTGGTATGAACATAACTTTTCCTTCTGAGATGAGTGATCTATATGTATCACCTTAAATAGCTGGACTTCTTCAGTTCTCCTCGACAGCTCAGCTGTGAGTTCCTCCACTCTGAGTTCAGTGGTTTCATTCGTAGCCTTCATGGACTCAACGGATTTGGATTCTCTCTCCTAAGAACAAGGAAAGCCTACGATGAGTGCCTTTAAGTTCTCGTCCTTTGTGTTCGAGCTATGACAACTGGTTGAGAAACAAACTTAAATCCACCCTACCAGTTTATCTTCAAGGATTTTGATCTGCTCATCTTTGTCTGCACTCTGCTCTCGGCTCTCTCCTGTTGAGTAAAACATATTTATATATTATTAGCGTATTTATTAGCGTGAAAGAGCAGCAAATAAAATATCTACATACTTCCCTCAGTGAGGCTTACCTAAAAGTGTGTTTCTCCTCTCAAGTTCTTTGTTGCTTGCCGTAAGATTCTCCTCAAGGTCCTTGGTCCTTTAAAGTGGGTCATGACAGGAACAAAGTGGTATGAGGAGAAACTGTGTTTGGTCAGAAAAATGCTCTGAATTGACACAAGTTATTTCTACCTCTGTATCTCTGCTGCTCGTGAACTCTGGAGCTCCTGAAGGCTTGTCTGAATCTCCTCCAACTTGTCTGCTTGCTGATGTTTCACTCTAGTGAGCTCCTGCAAGCTCAGGTCTTTGTTTTCAATCATCTCCCCATATTCCTCTTTGCTTTGGGCCAGCATTGCAGCAATAGCTTCACGATTTTTCTGAGGAATACGACTCATTTTTTATCAAAGCAGATAACGCACGAGAGAGCCAAGTTTCAGTGAAAATGGCAAGAATGTGAAAGCACTCACCTCCGTGTCTTTAGAGTGCTGCTCTGCAGCGTTCAGTCTTTGAAGAAGGGATTCTTGTTCCTGTTTTGAGCTTTTTAGAAGTTCATCTTGTTCATCTGTAAGCCAGTAAATACTTAATAATCACATCTTTAGGATCCTTCTCTAGTGATCCTTCAAATAACAAAGTGTACTAATACTAACAAATATGTTTTATAGTAATGCCTGATTTCTGCACTTTTAGTGTAGTTTTAATAACCAGTCATCCTGAAATACTGAGACCAACAAGACATAAGATCCATTATAACATTAGTAATAGTTCAGTCAAAGCTTATCTAACGTTTTAGACAAAACCTGGAGAACCTTGTTAAGTTCATTCAATCATAATGCTTACCAACTATTATTATCTTTAATTAAACCTAATTCCTCATTGAACATTTTCATTCTCTTCATCACGACTACTGGGAATGTTCCTAAAATCATTGAATGACGTTTAACAAGAAACTTTGTTTTGGGAAATAAAAGAAACTTTACCAAAAATCTAAAAATAAAATTGACTGTAAAAATATACAGCTGTGAGCACCTAACCTTGATCTTACTTGTTGCCTCTTGAAGTTGTTCGCAGTGCTTCTGGGTTTCCTGGAGATCAAGCAGGAGTTCTTGTAGTTCTTTTTCCTTTTCCTTGATTTGTGTTTGAAGCACTGCAGCCTGCGAATGTGAGCGTCAATCCTTAAGCTGTTTGTTTCAGAAGTTCCCAAATAAAGTGATCTAAAAAAGACTTTTATTTTACTGACCTCTTTCTCCTTCATGGTATATTCCTGATGAAGTTTTTCTTTTTGATCTTCAAATTGCAGTAAATCCTCTTTGACTGGAAGAAGACAAGATAGTGGTTGTTATCTTGTTATCTTGCTTGCCAATCAATCAATAATTTCTCTTCTGTCCTTTGAGTTATTCCTGACTGATTGAAATATCCTGCAGTGAAAAGGCTTCAGCAATAGTAACAAAACCAACCTTTCTGCATCTCTTGTTGATCAGCTTCTGCTTGAATACGAAGGCTTTCAAATGCTGCGATCACTTTCTACAGATGAAAGGTTACATGTTAGCTGACCATCAAACCATATGTCAGACTGTTTTACTGACTCCTGTCCAACAACAATGATCATTATTAAAAAAACTTCATTGTGATGTAGATATTTTACCTGAATACTCCCACTGTTTTCCGTAAAGAGGTGATGTGTTTCTTCTCTTTCGGATTCAACTGGAAAATGTAACGATTTGTTATGCAGCAATGTGTCCTAATTCTTAATAATAATATGGCTGGTTAAGACACTTATTGAGGCACTTTTACTTACATAAATGCATTTTCTCAGCTGTCCGCTGGAAAGTATCTTTGAGTATATTACACAAGTTCCTTGTGCCGTTGTTTCTGTATTTAAAAAGTGTAATAAACAAAACATTTATACATCTACAAATTAGACTGTCATGTCTATTTGGCTTTCACAGAACACTTACTTGTTCCTCAACTCCTCATTTTCACTGATCTGTTCCTCCAGCTTTACGCTGAGACTTTCACTTCCAAACTGTAAAGACAGAACAGACGTAACACATACCACTATAGATATCAAAGGGTGTTAGAGTATGCTGTTCCTCTTTTATCAATAATCCTCTGATTAAAAAGAGAGAGAGAGAGAGAGAGAGTGACAGATGAGGATACACACCTGTAGTTCTTGAATGGCTTTGCGCTGAGTTTCAATTGTTCTTTTGTTTTCTTGGAGTTCCCTTTTCTTTTGCACAGTGTCAGAGTCAACTTTAACCTTCCAACACTTTATTTTGTCAACTTCATCAAACAGCTTGGAGTACAGCTGCCCCGGACTGCAATTATTCTGGGGAATATTTACAATGATGGGAAGTAGATTTACATGCTTTTGAATTAACACTTTGCAAAGGCCAAATCTTTCCTATTCATGCTTCACATTTTTTTGTATAATGAAAATATTACCTCGCCCTTTTCCATTGGTGGCACAACTTTCATCCTGGAGATTTCTTTAGAGGAGAGACAATAATCAATTTATTATAAGATGTTGTGATAGTTTGCCAACTTGTTGTTTAATAGAAAATACCTGGTCTAGTTGGTTTTGTTGGTGCAACCGCACTTGTATGGGTGAAAGGCATGCTCTGCTCTTTTTCAAAACCTTTGCTGTTACCCTAGGGGAAAACGGCAAAAATGCTTAGTCATCACCTGTATTCTGTGTTAATGATTACTGCCTCTCAGACAGCTGCATCTGTTCATCAATGCATTCAGCCTACTACAAGGATAAGGGCATACAAGAACACATACTGTACGTTAAAGACTTCCACTGCTTGAAAGGAAAAGATGTGGCTTCATTATTTTCGTGCTGAAAGACTGTCAGTGCTGAGCTAGCATCAGTGTTTTACCTTGACGTTATTCATTAATGTTTGTTGGTGGTTGACTGTTGGCGAATTAAATTAACGTTACCTGCTGCAATGTATTCATGAAATCACCACAGTTCTCTACGGTTTCCTGAGGTCGAACCGCAGATACCTGTCCGTTATTCCCCCTGGAGGGTACCAACAGCTTGAAGTTAAATCCCCGGGGTCTCTCCATCCTGAAACGAGCAATAGAGTAACGTCAGTTTACCGAGCTTTAACGTAACTCTTATTGCAAATTTGGACATTATCAAGAGGGAAAGTATGACATATTTAAGCTATATAAAGTATGACATATGACATATTACATAACCTAACGGTGACCCGTTGGCTAGGTCAACTACCGTTAAGCTGATTAGCTTGTTACCAGCAATTCCGTTTACTAGCTAACATTATTAAGTTAACCGACGTCGCTTGAAGTTAATTTATTTAATGTTAGCTAACCTCACTTACCTTCAGTAATTCGTTCAGTAACGAAATAATACCAAAATATCTGCCCGGCAAACCATTTACAGTTGACAGGACGTTCTTCGGGTAACGTTAGTCCTCTGTGGCGTTTGCTATGACCATGACAAACCGTTACAACTGCTAACGGTTTCAAACTGACGACCGTATGCAGGCGCGTGCTAGAATACTGCTGTTGGATTCTAATACGTTACATTAACGGTTTATTTCGACCTGTGTGTTACATTGAAAGATGTATCCATTATCAGACAACAGGGGCATAGTTCGGATTATCTCTGTTAGTTGGCTAGCTCCAGATTGCTATTTTTTCCGAGTCCCAGGTCAACATTATGTTCTCCAGATGCTCAACTGCCCGCAGATGGTTGTTGAACAAAAGGCATATTCTGACCCAGTGGCGGCCGGTGGAAAATGTTCTAGGTAGGGCTGTGCCACATCCAATCAATTTCAGCAAACATCCCAGAATGATTTAATGCAAAAAAAAAAATGAAGGTATCAAACACGCATTACTACTTTGCAGTTAAATATTTAACATTTATTCCAACATGAAAGAAAGCAGTAAATAACACTTAACACTTAAACAAACACATCAGGACATCGTATTTTTGTCCCCCTCACAAGCAATTCAGTATAATATAACAATATATATATATCATATAATAATACTCACTATAATATAAAACACACAGACATATATAGATATATAATTATTTATTTATAACTATATATCCATTTCTCAGACAGGTGCTTCTTATCCCATAGACCGCTGTGCTCGTTGAAAATAGCATGGAGTCTGGCGTAATAGTCTGCTACAGTTTCACCAGGCTTTTGCTTGCATGATGTTATTTTTGTCATGTTGATTCTCGGCGGGGAAGCAAGTGTCAAAGCTGTAACCAGTACGGTAATCATGTCTCTATATGCACCGTTGTCAGCGTGATCCCAGATGGTTTGTACCTGTCTGGCATTTCCTTGACAGGCTGCTCGAACCTTGGCAGAGTTGGCTGGGCCAAGTTTCTTCACGAGGAGGCGTCTGAGTTCTCCTTCAGTGGGGCTAATCTCACGGCAGAATACGATAACTTCATCACCAAACTTTGTGCCTGATGCTTGGGGGTCTGGCAGATGTGCCAGGGCGTCGGTCATGTCTCTGTCAGTCCAGGGTCTGTGGACCATCATTGCTCCATTTGGACCTGTCACTTGGACCATCAGGAATGAGAGTTCAAGTCTTTCCTCGTCGTCGTCTGTTCATGGTCCTCGTCCACTTCTGGTGTCACATGAGTGGTTGTAGGAACCTCTCACTGCGTCTCCAGTTGTTCCCAGGTCTTCGTGTGACTTGTCTGGGCTGCCTAGTTGGGACATGGCGTGTGCGGCCTGCTGCATGAGGTTGGCGACGGAGGAGATCGTGCTCGTGAGGTTGCTGGCAGGAGTGCTGGTTGGAGATGGGTCGAAGTCAGGCTGTCTTGGTGTGGGCGGGCCTTGCTGTGCTGCTGGACCGGGTGGAGGGGCCACATATGGTGGGGGTGGGGGAGGACATGCGTCGAGTTCAGGATCCACCCTGTGCAGTGAGGGATAGAGAGAAGAAGATTTCTGAGAAGCTTTATCTGCCTCTTTCTCATTTGGTTTATCTACTTTAGACATCTTTTTACACCATTTCTTTCTTTCCCTACTTTCAGATTCATCCTTCCGCATTTTCAAACTTCTTTTGTGACTTTATATCATTTCTGTAACTTTTTTAACCTGATCTGTTAAATGATCCTCCTTGAGGAAACCCACATTCATTAACCCATTCATTCAGATGTTAACAACTCATTTCACCAAACTTTTTCTTCACGAAAATGACATTAGGCCCTTCAGGTGGAGGAACCTGGTTACTTCCCTGTGCACCCATTTTGAGGCACAGTCAGTGTACACTTATACTTTAAACACAGTCGTCACCGTGAGTCTTTGGATTTGTTTAGGGCACAATCAAAGTTAAGCCGTTACCGAGACAGATTTATCCTTACAGATTCAAAGTCTAAGTCTAATCTTTTTCTTTCCAGTCTCCTTACGGATTCTTCGTCTTAGGTTAAAGGACTTCAGTGTTTAATGTCTAACTGTAAGATATTCAACCTTTAAGGCAGGCCTTCAACAGGGGGTCCGCGAAATTTTTGGTTGATTAGACAATTTTTTTTTTTCCCAAACATGAATCTGTCTATTATTTTAATAGTTCAGTATTGTATGCAAGATAACAGGTATGTCTATAAATGGCAGTGGCACAGCCACCCTACTCACTGTACCTTGCACGTGTTTAAAATAAAAACATGAATATATGAACCTGTGTATTATTTGAATATCTTAGTATTGAATGCACAATAAAGAGGTATGTTTATACATGGCACTAGGCCCAGTTTAATATAAAACACAATTGTATACAATATATATAGTCGGGGGTCCCTGCTCCATCTCTCTATCAGTTTGGGGGTCCTTGGCCTGAAAAACGTTGAAGACCTCTGCTTTAAGGTATTTAACGTGACAATCAAACACTCACCCTTTTCTCCCCGTCCTCCTTTACTCAGCAATATTCTTCGAACACTCCTAAAAGTAGTATCCTATGTTACCGTATCTACCCAACCTTTCACGAACAGCATTTATATGAGATGTCAACAAATATCCACACATGCCTGTTAAATGCTAATATGAATATTGACAAACATATTCTATTTCCTAAATCAGCGCACTTTTAAAATCCCAATTTGACATTAATTAAACAAATATCCCAAAACAAACAAAACAAACCTTCAGAGTCAATCTTCCAAATTTCAGTATCTCACCGGATGTTTAGAAGTCTATCTGGACTCAATCAGGTCCTTTAGGATCCCAGTGAAGATGCTCAGGAACCACTGAACGGTCCTCTCCAGAATGTGTGGGGCACAGAGGCAGGAGAAGAAACCTCGTGGATGATCAGTCCCCGTCAGCAGTCGGTTCCCGGTGATCTTTCAAGGGATCCTGTTCGTGATGCCAAGTTTGTGGTGGAAAAACGATTCAATAGGACCGAGTGAGTCCTATAATACTGAAACAAGAAACATTGAGAGAAGGAGTTGTTAAAGTATTTATTCTCTGTGCAGAGAAGGCTTCACCGTCATACTGACTGCAACACAGTCCGCAGAGGATGAGCCAAGAGTTCAGTTTGTCTCCTGCTCTTAAACATCTCAGCACACAGCAGGGGGGGAACATCAGTTATTTACATTACAACAGTGGTGGGCCGTCAGGGCCTGCAAGGCCTTCTCTGCTGGCCTAAACAGAATCACAAAGTTATAGCTATTTTATAATTTAATCATTTTTCTTAAATACACTACATGTATTATAATTTATAAAAATATTTTTACCATTATCTTATTTTCTCAATGCACAGCTCCTGTCTTCCTCAGTTGCTCTGCTTCCAGTGCAGCTTGTTTTAAGTAGAGCTTTTATCCAATCAGATTTCACCTCTGTGTCTCTAGATAAGAAGAGAGGCCCGAGGCCTGCAGACTCACAAGTGCATCCCTTTGCAGTTTAAGTGAATGGGGATGATATTGTTGATTGTCATAATCTTCAACCAATCAGATCTTTAGTTTGACATGTTGGGCGTATTGTTTGACGTGTCAGCGCCTGATAGCCGGCCTATAGCTACGTCAGCATTACGTCCAGTTGCAGCTCTGCCGCGAGGTGCAGAGTGTGCTGTGATTGGTCAGTGGGCGAGCACGTGACTAAAGTGAAACTTATGCTTGCTAGCATTCACTGGCTAAGGTTGTTAGCAGTCAGAGTTCAAGTGGAAAGATATGGAAGAAATTATGGCATTTTCAGTTTTTTTTTTTTTACTTAGCTTTGTTTTTTTAACATCAAATGGCGGAAGGAGGAGGAGAAACTGATTTAGTGGCGGAGTTACTGGGAACGCCTTTCTCAAGAAGGACATTTCCGGACAAACTGGACATAGTAAGAAATGGCCGGCCAACCCCACAGCTAGCAGCCCTGACCCAGCCAGGAAAAGGATTTGTGCGCCACTTTCAGTCAGCAAACTATGAACGGTATTCCTTGCTGACAGGGTCGGAGAAGAGATGCAAATTGTATTGCTGGGAATGCCTGTTATTTGCGACTGAACGTCTTGGTGTATGGAGCCATGCTGGATTTGGTAACCTGAGCAAGGCTGCTACGCGACACCAAAGTACGGCGGGACACGTACAAGCTACGGTGCTCTTGAAAACGTTTGGAGGGACCCGAGTGGATCTCCAGATCAACGAACAAGTTCGCAGGGAAACGGAGCTCCACATTGAAAAAGTTAAGAAGAATAGGGAAATACTGAAAAGGACCTCTTGCTGGAACTGAAACACACAGATGTACTGCACAGCCGCGTTATTGAACACTTTGTAAACAAAGACAGGAGGATGGACTTTGTATTTAAATAGAACAGCATTTGGTAAGTGAAACTGCTTTTGTTTTCTTTACATCTGCAGTGTGTTCATTTTGCCTGTCGTGTTGTTTATGGATATATCGTTCCTTGATGTAAATAATATTTGAATGGCACTTGCTCTTCAGTGTGTGCGTTGCTGGATTGTTTTGTCATGCTTTGTTGTGAATATATGCGAGTTCGCTCTCGTCATTGTGTTAATTACATCGATTTTGACCATATGCAGTGTCCGTTAATTACGAAGCATCCCGTCCTGCGTGGGTTTAGGGTCCGGATAATTGAATCAGTTTGGGCTGTTTTCTTTTACAAACAAGAATTCTGGTCTGGAGAAATGGGGATTGTGTGGCGATTGCTTAGCCCTGTTTGAATCAGTAGGGAACAGCTGCCTAAACGCTGCGGGGAGAATGTAGCGCGAGTTTGTGCGTGTTGTTTTCCTTACTGAGCTAGTTTAGCCTCGCAGAACATATGCGCCTCAGTTGTGTTTTGTTTTGCTTCCGGGGTCAGACGCTGACCCGGAAACTAAACAGACAGACAGACCGGAGTCTCCACCGAAAACGTTATATTTACCACAATTTGAGCTTCTGCATTTTCCAAATGCACTAGTATTGTTGTTCGGTTTGTAAGCCTCGTACCGAATGGTTTAAAATGAATACGTGACGTTACACCCCTAGAAACAAATAACCGTAGCTGTGGCGCCATCATGAGGTTATTTCGTGGTAAGACGGCAGTGAAGGCCCAGGTATAAAATGCACGGCCCGCCACTGCATTACAACAATTGATCAGCAGTTTCAAGCTCCCCATTGACCCCTCCAGTCATCCCCTTCCTCTTCTGAGCCTTGTCACATGAAGACATGTGTCTTTATTACCTTTGATTATCTCTGGGAATCTTCACACCTCAACATTCTTAAACTGCAACCCCCATTTGGTTACTTCCCCTTATCAAAGCAAAGGCAGAGATAACCCATATGGTCCTGTTACCACTCTCCTAGTTTACAATCATATGTCACATATATAGTTTTGTTAGTGAGTAAGGCACATAAACTAAATCACAGTAGAAATGTAGTAGCACAACCACATTTCCTATCACACATTGCGTCTGCATTTCATGGGAAAGGGAAGAAGACAGCATGGCTGATTTGGAACATTTGTGATGAAGTTTCTGAAACCTTCACCAATCTCAGCCAGCATCCAACATCAATAAGTGACCTGGACCTGGCAACAGTTAGAGAGATTTGTTGTCCTCATGTACGATAGATCAAGCGCAGTTACTGGTGTGGATGAAGCAAGACTGGATCTCTTTGCCCGCAAACGAAGGCCCCACAACTCGATTCCACCAACTCAGGCAGCCCCGGAGAGAACATTCAAAGAATCAGAATCAGATTCAGAATCAGCTTTATTGGCCATGTATGCGTGCGCATACATGGAATTTGACTCCGGTTACACATTACTCTCATCGTACATACACACATATGAAATATATACAATAAACAAGAGAAATATAAGAAAAACAAGGACATTTAACAGCTATGTACAATGTAAGTATAAATATATCCCAAACAAAAAGTATATGTATATATGATACAATAGTGCAAACAGAGGTAGTAGTGCAATATGACTTATTTATTGTTCATGAGAGTGACGGCCAGTGGAAAGAAGCTGTTCCTGTCTGGTGGTTTTGGCGTACAGAGCTCTGTAGCGCCTACCAGAGGGGAGGAGTTGGAACAGCTTATGTCCAGGGTGTGAAGGGTCTGCAGTGAACTTTCCAGCCCGTTTCCTGACTCTAGAGGTGAACAAGTCCAGGATGGAGGGCAGGCTGGAACCAATGATCCTCTCTGCAGACCTGACAATGCGTTGTAGTCTGTTTCTGTCCTGTTTGGTGGCTGATCCAAACCACACAGTGATGGAAGAACAGAGAACAGACTGGATGATGGCTGAGTAAAACAGGATCAGCAGCTCCTGAGGCAGGTTGAACTTCCTGAGCTGGCGCAAGAAGTACAACCTCTGCTGGGCCTTTTTCCGGATGGTGTTGATGTTGGGAGCCCACTTCAGGTCCTGGGATATTGTGGATCCCAGAAACTTGAAGGTCTCCACAGCGGACACAGTGTTGTTGAGTATGGTGAGGGGGGGGGGCTCCTCCTGAAGTCTACTGTCATCTCCACAGTTTTGAGCCTGTTAAGCTCCAGGTTGTTCTGACCACACCAGAGGACCAGATGTTCAACCTCCCGCCTGTACGCAGACTCATCACCGAACTTCAGGAGTTTAACAGATGGGTCCTCTGAGGTGCAGTCGTTGGTGTAGAGGGAGAAGAGCAGTGGGGAGAGCACACATCCCTGGGGGGCGCCAGTGCTGATAGTCCGGGTGCTGGATGTGATTTTTCCCAGCCTCACCTGCTGCGTCCTGTCAGTCAGGAAGTTTGTGATCCACTGACAGGTGGAGGCTGGCACAGTGAGCTGGGAGAGTTTGGGTTGGAGTATTGCTGGGATGATGTTGAACGCTGAGCTGAAGTCCACAAACAGAACCCTTGCATATGACCCTGGGGAGTCGAGGTGTTGCAGCATGTAGTGCAGTCCCATGTTGACTGCATCATCCACCGACCTGATTGCACGGTAGGCAAATTGCAGGGGGTCCAGCAGGGGCCCTGTGATGTCCTTCAGGTGGGTCAACACCAGTTTCTCAAAGGATTTCATGACCACAGACGTCAGGGCGACGGGCCTGTAGTCATTTAATCCTGTGATGGAGGATTTCTTGGGGACCGGGATGATCGTGGAGCGTTTGAAGCATGAGGGTACTTCACACAGCTCCAGTGATCGGTTGAAGATCTGTGTGAAGATGGGGGCCAGCACAGACTTTCAGGCACGAGGGTGACACACCGTCTGGGCCTGGTGCCTTCCTGATCTTCTGTCTGTGGAAGAGCCGACTCACATCCTCTTCGCAGATCCTCAGTGCCGAAGGGGGGTCGGTTGGGAGAGATGAGGAGGAGGCAGGGGTTGTAGATGGTTGTTTGATGATGATGGGGCAGGTGGGGGGGGGGGGGGGTGAGAGTAGGCTTATCAAACCTGCAGTAAAACACATTCAGGTCATCAGCCAGTTGGTGATTGGCCTCAGTGGGGGGGTGGTCTCCTGTAGTTGGTGAGTACTTCCAGCCCTCTCCAAACTGACGAGGGGTCGTTGGCTGAAAACTTTTTCTCCAGCTTTTCAGGCCATGTCCATACTAGTCCGTTTTTACTCCGTATTTGCTACGTTTACACTGAGCGGCCACACTACGCCGGAGTTTTGGAGCACCCTAAACGGAGGAGTCTGAAAACTCCCCAGAGGTTGAAGGTATTTGAAAACTCCGGAGTTGCATTTGCGTGTGGACGGTCATATACGGATGTGTGTTAGAAAAAATGAGCCCACACCCGTGTTCGCTACTGGATTGGTTATTAGCAGCCATGACGTCTCCGTCCCTGATTCGTCACACTCAATATCACGTGACCCGTACCCGGAAGAAAACAAACAGCCAGGGCGACCAGTAATTAATTTCAACATGGATAACTAATTTCAAGCGTTGCTGCTAGCACAACAGCAGTAAAGTCTGCATTTCTGTGGAGGAAGCAGCTGTTGGAGCGATTAGTGAGCAGTGTGACCAGCATCAGCCCTATGGAGCAGCTCGTTGTTTTTAGATTCTAATGAGAAGACACGCTGCACTAACCTTTTACTTCTTCCGTTTGGTAGCCTTGAGAGACCTTAGTCTGTAAGTATGTCTTTATGAAGCATGAAAAGATGTACGTAGATATATTCTATTCGCGTGTTTAGTATAACATTTGTGTTGTATTAAATGCTAATCGCGGTTAGCATTTCTCCATTGGCGGTAATGTTAAAATGAGCTTAGAAGCTAGCTAGGCGGACATGTTACATGCTGGCTATATCATGGATTGTTGTTTTGTATTCATGTATGTGTATATGGACAGTTTGTAAAGCCATATTTCATATTGTGTTTCCAGTTTTACAAATAAGAAAGATTCACACTGAAGTCTTGAAACTCTTCTATGGATTCCATGGTCTTTATTTCACGGATCTACTGTTAGTGATCTGCTAAGCTTTATGCACGAAGCAAGAGCAGAATAGAGTGAGAGACGTGTGTTGACCACATTGATGGACCCATAATCTAGTAAACGTTTACGTGCAAGTGTTGATTTTAAAGTAAATTTGATGTGAGAGAGATAGACCCGCAGCGCTGTAACTACGTCTGAAAAATAAAACTTCTAAAACTTTCCACGAACTGTGTCTGTTTGAGT
>NW_022280202.1:240136-288268 GCF_004355925.1 Anarrhichthys ocellatus | reverse complement strand
GTGAGTGTTATAAATATAAACTGGTTAACGGTGAGTGTCATAAATATGAACTGGTTAACGGTGAGTGTCATAAATATGAACTGGCTAACGGTAACTCACAAATATAAACTGATTCATATTAAGTGTCATAAATATAAACTGGTTAACAGTGTCATGAATACTGCTTAACTGTAAGTGTAATGAATATAAATTGGGGGAGCCCTGGTAGCTCACCTCATAGAGAGGGTGCCCAAAGTACCAAGGTCCTTACCGCAGCATCCAAAATCAACATTATGCCACCATTAGCTAACATTAACCACCTTAAGCTACTCAGCATCAAGACAGGCTGTAGCAAAATAACCCCTCATTGAGCAAATGTTTGTTTTATTGTTCATGTATACAATTTCTTCATTTGCAAGAGGATGAATCTTTTATTTCCTCTATCCAAAGTCTTCTAGCTTTAACAAAGGTAGCTTGATATGTGCTTAAATGTTCCAATAGTTGAGGTGGATCTTTTGTTTTTACAGTGTAGCAGCTCCTGGGGGAGGAGCGAGTGTTTGGAGAGGAAACATCAGGTGGCTGGTTGGACCACTGGGCCTGGACACTTCTGATTTATCTGTGTATTTCAGAATTATGTTGCTGACCTCTTCACCTCACTGCCATTTGTGTCACCCCCCAAGTTCTGTTCAGGCAATCACCCCCACCCCCAAACCCTACCAACCACAGAGAATACCGCCCACTACAAGCTGCAGTGTTATCTACAATTCAGTAAACACACACACACACTTGGTAAAGATAAATACTAGTCATGCTAATTCTAGTCACACAGAGAGTCAGGCTTTGATTCACCTCTATTCAGATCTTAGCAGCTGAGGAAAGTGAATCACGTTTTCTCTTTTGTATTGTGTTGGGCTGTATGACGCTAACCATTGAAACACAGAACTCAGCACTGAAACAGCTTCCAGCATATTTATTATATATGATGATGAAATGCCTTTTAATCACAGATTCAGTGTAATCTCTTCAGTGTAGTGGGAGTGCGTGTTCTTCTGTTATGTTGTGTTGAATAAAGGAACAGTTGTGACATTCTTTAATGTGGAGTTGCATATCAGTAAACTCATACCAAAATATTTTAGGAGAACTTGAAAACAGTCAATTCTCTGTCCTGTAAAAGCCTTTCAGAAACTAGACTATAGCACACTCTAGTGGATGTATATGGTTAAGACCACAAGGTCTCAGAAAGGAGATACTACCCATGACATTATAAACTGCCACCAATACCTGTTTTCATCTTAGAAAGAATGTAATCATACTGTAATTCATCTGCATATGAGTTGCTTTGCAAGGTTTCAGAGCTGCATAACATGGTGTGAGCCGGTGGGGAGAGAGAAGAGACACCAGCCACATCCTGTTTACTCTGCTGCGGTCTGAACACAGATACAGAAGCATGAGCTGATGAACCACCAGACTTCAGAGAGACTCCTTAATCATCCCCCGCCCTCCACATATAAATAGGTTATTTTTGTCTGTGTTTGGTTGTTTGTTGTACAATGACAATAACATGACATTTTAACCTTATAAAGAAAGCCACTGTAGCGGCAATCTTCCCTCCGTCCGATAGTCCACATTACCACTACTGTTACAGTCTGGGTTTGGCAATAAGCTTGACGCGTAATGAATCTTCGTAGGCAGTAGCTTCATTTAAAAAGGTTTACTCAACAAAATAAAGTTACAAGATACATTCTTTGCTCAAAAGAAAGCCCTCAACTGAGGGCTGTTGGCTGTGATGTAGTCAGTAATGCAACTAAAGGAGCATTTCCACATGTTTGTTACACAAATCACTTAAGACATCTTATCAAGTCTCATATGGCTCTTATACCAGCCCCTAATTGCTTATGCTGGCTGCAAAACAATTACCAAATATTAATTACAAAAGGAGCCATAAACATTCAACATGCATCCATAGTCATGTTCACATCATATGCAAAAGATAAATAAACTGTATCCAGAGTCTTTCATCCACTTTTTGGGATCTACTTGTTTACACTGCTTGCTTCAGCAGGCAGAGTTTGTTTACAGGTCTGTCCAGTGTGTTGGTTTTCACACTAACTCGCCTGACTGTTCCACTGGAGTCTGGTAATATATTTACTACACGACCAATGATCCAGTAGTTGCCAGAAGCAGTTTCATCCATTATCAAAATGATATATTCTTGCACAAAGTTCCTCTGTAATGTCTGCCACCTCTGTCTGTCCATTTTCTATCTCTTCATCCCAGGCATGCTTCTTTTTACACAGGTCTCGCAAGATGATCGTCACTGGCAACATGAGTGGCGGCCAAAACCCAAGAGGGTCGTAAATAGAACTAACAGTGGACAGGATCCCACGTCTAGTCACAGGCTTGTCTTGCACATGCATCTGGAACCTGAAGTTGTCGGTCTCTGTGCACCACTGAACCTCAAGTGCACGTTCCATGGGAAGTGTGTTGTGACCTAAGTCCAGGTCTTTCACTCCAGGAACTCTTTCTTTGTCAGGGATAGACAACAAGACTGTCTTGCTGTTGCTCACCCACTTACTTAGTCAGATGGAAACCTCCTCTTGAGCACAAGTCTTGGAGGTCTTGTACTAGGCTGTCTGCCAGATCCTTTGTTGCCACTGGATGCTCTCTGAATCTTAACAGGACACCAATTAGTGTGTTGGTGAGGTCGGGTCCTTGGAGTAACTGCTCATTCAGTGACATTCCCTGATATGTAGCAGTGCAGTCAAAGACTACTCTTCTCTTCTTTTTCTTAGGGTGGTACACCCCGTGGTGAGGAATGTACCACACTCCGCCGTCACTGCGACTGAGCTGCTCAGTGGGTATTTTCTCGGCGTAGCCTTTTTCAATTATGTTTTTCATGAAGGTCTTGTAATCTTCATGGAAGTCTGGGTTTCTTTTGAATTTTCTCTTGAGAGTATCAACCCGCTGCTGAACAATGCAACGATTATTTGGCACTCTGATGTTTTCACTTCTCAGTGGCAAACTCATGCAGTGATGTCCATCAACCACCTTGGCTGACCTTGTAACTAGGTGCATGAATTGGCGATCCTCTTGAGACATTTCTTCCTTCTCTTCACAGCTCTTTTCTGGGAAATCTGTATTGTACTGCTTCACTAGCAATTCTTCTATTTCCACCACTGAGATGCGATTAGCGGTGTAGCTCTGCAGTTTACCGCTGGCTGTCTTAAGGTCTTCTCCCTTTCTGAGAGGTCCATTGATCAACTATCCCAGAGCAGTTTTGACAGCATATGGCCCATCACCTTCACTATTTATGACCCGCCATGGTTCCATGGCTTTTGGGATGTTGGCACCTATGAGCAGACCAACCTCTGCTTCAATGCGCGGGAGATGCACGTCTTTCAGGTAAGGCCATTGCGCAATATCTTCCTGTTGTGGGATGTTTTCTTTCTTTACTGGGATGTGGCTGTGTGTAAACACCTTTGGCAGTTCAATGTATGTGTTTTCTTCAATTCCACAAACTTCTAGGTCTGAAAGAACACAACTCCTCATCAACTTGTGACTATTAGAATTGTCTTGACCCATAGTGTCGAGAAGAAACTGGGTACGCTTTCCTTTAAGGTTTAGTGTTTTCTGTAGCTCTTCAGTGAAAAAGGTTGCAGTGCTCCCAGGATCTATGAAGGCGTATGTTTCTACATACCTTTCACTCTTTCTGGATTTCTGGTACCACAGCTAGAACACATTCTCCTTCTCCAGCCCCAGTACTTCCACATGACTCTTGACCCATTGACACATAGGCACTTGAGATAGCGTTGCTCTCAGTATTGCTCTCTTCAACTCTTTCTGGTGCAGCATTGTCATCTTTAATGACATGGAGTATGTCTGGGTGCCACTGAGAACAGGTCTGACACTTCGTTCTCTTTTTGCAATATTTACTAAGGTGCCCCAGTGTAAGGCATCCAAAGCAAAGACCTTTAGACTTCAGGAAGTCTATCCGTTCTCTGTTCATCAGTTCTTTAATCTTATCGCAGACAGACAGAGCATGGTCCTTCTGACAGAATAAACATGGCTTGTGGAAAGCTGTAACAATATCCTTTACTGGGCTGCTTTTCTGTGCTGTTGTCTCCGAGGTTGTATCCTGTACACCTGTAGCAAAGGTGCTTTCGCTTTGACCAGTTTTCCTGATGGTTCTCTCTGTTGTAGTTTTATCCTTTTCTTTTGTGGCTTGGTAACTCTCCACAACATCTCCGAAAAGAGCAACTAAAGGAGCATTTCCACATGTTTGTTACACAAATCACTTAAGACATCTTATCAAGTCTCATATGGCTCTTACATCCACGTTTGGTTGGAGCAAAAAAGAGGGGAAGAAATAGAAGACATGTAATATAAATAGTGGAAGTTGTAGCAGACTAAGCACTTAAATATCAATGTTGGAGGCAGCTAGGAATCGACCTCAGCACACCATCGTCAAACAGTCAAAGATCTAAAAGAAAAATAACTCAATCTTACTTTGACACAAGACAAATCCTCACAACTAAGAAACTAAAAGGGGAATTTCTGGCAATATCTCTCCATAAAATGGCAAATAAATAATGAAGAATCAGAGTAGTCAAGCCCCTGGCATTCACAGCATAAACATACATGTACATGCAGGTAAAAATCATTTTTTCAAAATGCTAGGTAAAAGTAAAAATGTGTTAGCATCAAAATGTACTTAAGTAGGTAAGTAAAATAACTCAATATGCAGAATGGCCCATTTCAGAATAATATATACGTGACTGAATTCATTATTATTGATCGTGGGAAGTTTTGAAAAGTGGAAAATAATTACGGTTTAAAAACAAAAATGAAAAGTGTAATAGAGTTCTGGGACTGAAATCTGAAAAGTGTTTTCTAGTTCTCGGTTCTTTGGCGAACATCATTATTGTGTCCTTTACCACTTTCTTGTGACTAAGATGACCTGGAGTCAAAGAAGACCATTGTAACCAGCTGATCTGCCACCGTGCTTATATCTCTACACTGCAGCCGTGGCACTGAGCTGGTTTAGGAGGGATCGCTTTAAACTACAACAGAAAGGTATCGAGAGTGCCCCAGTGTGGTTGGCCAGCTGAGTGCTGAGGACTGGAAAGACAGCAGGAACTCTCATTGGCTCAGAAGTACCTCCACTTCATAATTTACACCACTTGCTGCAGAAGGAAAGCACAACACATCATGAAGGACACCAGCAGCGCTCTGTTCTCACTGCTTCCATGTAAAACACGTTACCATCGAATCACACGCAGCGTCTCTGTGACAGCTTCCCTCCACAGGCCGGCAGGCTGCTGAACAGTTGACACATCCTCATCACACATCTTCTGTTGGGATTCGTCGCTTTCAATGATGTCAACAGAATTCCACTAAATGAGCCGTCAGCATTAAATCTGTTGGTTGCCAGCTGTTTTATGGGCTATTGTTCTCTTTTATATTTCTGTAGCAACTACATACAATCGACAAATGTTTGCTGAAGTATTGTTTGTCCAGCAGCTGAAACGCAATATCACATATTTAATATGATGTTGGGTCTTAAGTCTATGTGGGGGGGTCTGAAGAGGAACTGAAGTGACTTTAACATTGTAACAATGACCTGTTGTTATGAAATGTCATATCATCCGTAATGTTATATTGATATCTCATTGATTCTAGTATAGAAATACTGAATAATACTGAAAGCTTAGAGAGGATTGAATATGTCATTAGAACATATGATATGCCGTTGTGAATTACTAAAAGACTTTTGCATAATGACATTTTGAAATAAAAGAATGTTTGAAAATGATTTCTGAAAACTGAAAGTGATAATTATTATAGATTATAAATAAATGACTAAAGAAAGTATTGTTTCATTTACAGGATGTATTGATGTGATTATTCATGTCTGAATGACACGTTGGGGCTCCATACAAAACAGCCCAATCTCAAACACATCCATTAGACTCTCTGTGCACAAGGGTGCGTGCAGGGGTGACAGGAAGTGGTACATCTTACCAAACAATTTGAGACAACTGGCTGTCAATTTGTCAGTGCCCGCCCTTTATTTCCTTACTGGCATTAAGTGCTCACGCACTTTTATACAGAGCTGTCAGGGCCGTCCGAGCAAACAGTCTCCAGAATGGCTCTGCGCTGCTGCCACACCATCCCTGCCCTGGGGCTGCTTGTACTGGCAATAGTTGGGATTCTGCTGGTGGTCCTTCCAGCTAGAGAGATGCAGACACCACCTGAAAACACGGTAATGAAAGAATGATTGAAGTTTTGCACTCATCTCATAATCTTTACTGTATTATGGACTGAACAAAAATTGTAATTTTCTTTGGCTGAAGGTGACTTTCTGAGGAGAACATCCTATATTTCTGTTCAAGCCTTCCTCTGCAGTACACTCACCATGATTTGCACCGTGGTTCTGTCTCTGCATCAGGCTCTTTAGTGATGTACACAGAGTTATTCACAAGTTACAGGAAGATAAGAAACTTTAGATTGGGGTCCACGGTTTAAAAAGGTGTTCCAATGTAATAGTGTTATACGATACTATTTTAAAATGTAGCTCAGCACATTCCCGCCATGCGATGGATGTTAGCCTGAATAATTAAAAGGTGCTTTGCAGAAACAAGACAAGACAGAAAGAAACAAAAGATGTGAGGTTTGTGCTTTTTTTGAGATTCATTTAGAGAACATTATTCATGTGCTCTTCCTTTTGTTCATAAAGACTTTGAAATTGATTTCAAAAGGGTATAGGAAATGATCTCATTTGTGCTGCTTTTATCCTTTACAGAATAATGCTTGAATAGAACTTGATGCTTTGAAGTTGACATTGAAATAGAGCAGACAAAGGGAGACAAAGTCAACATTGCTGAATGAATTAAGACACCACAATACATAACATCACCCATTCATCATCGCAAATCAGTAAACCTGTACTCTTTAGTCTCATGACAGGAAATGTGTTAGCAAAAGGAATGAGTTCAACCATAAATGGCCATAATGAGAAACAGACGATTCACTGGAGACTAGAGTCACATCCTCTCAATACCACAGTTACTGAAGCTTCACACATTTCTACCTGTGTAGTCAGTGAACCTATCAGAGATGCACTGAGATATTCCAGATGTCATATCAATATGACATATGAGCAAAGCAATATATAATGGTTACTTTTGAGCAGCATTTTCAACAGCTAAAGTGAGATATGGAGGCATGCTGTACTTTTCTGACATGTAATGCTTTGTCTGTTTCAGTACGGAATTGTTCTGGATGCCGGCTCATCCCGCACCACCATGTACATCTACAAATGGCCGAATGACAAGCAAAATGGCACTGGTATTGTTACCCAGCACAGCGAGTGTATTGTAGCAGGTGAGCTCCTCCCAGTGGGTGTGAGAAGGCTGGAATAGCTGACTCTGCATCACTGCTGTGAATCCAGGTTTGCCTGCAGGCTTGAAGCTGACACTGACAACAAGATGCTGGTGGTCAAGTCTGCGTTTTATTGGCAGAACTAGTTGTAGTTAGCTCGTCTTCTTCAGGGCAAAATAAGTATGCCATAATGCAGGGAAACTTGTAGTGTTCACAATGTTTAAACTTGCAAATTCAATAATCAAAAATGACATTCACCTCCAAGACAAATCTCAAGACATTCAAAAACCTGGTCAAGTGAAGTGAAGAGTGTGTGCTTAGCTTGGTACGACCGGAGGTACGTGAGGTACCTGAACAGACCCTTCTACCCCATACTGTCCTAGTGCTAAAGCCAGTCTCACTTTCACTTCCACATAGTTCTACAGAAACTCATCCAATGACCTTTTCATGCTCCACTTCTTCACCATAGTGTTTGAGCCTTCTTAGCTACTTCCTCAGTTGTTTCTGTTTGTTTTCAGAGTTCCCTTAGAAACGCCATCCAGAGCCTGTTTTGTCAGAAGCTCACTTATCCTTTAAGACGAGGAAGTTCAGTTTCTGAGGTCAGGCAAGCCAAAATAACTTCTCTTTCTGGTAAGGTCGAGGGATATCCAGCTATGCAGGTCTTCCTGGTGGTGCAGCCAAAAGTCTGGAGTTCTGCCTGGAACGAGCCGTGAAGGATATCCCCAAACCCAGGCACCACCAAACTTCACTCTGCATGGGAGCTACTGCAGGCATGAGACTCTTGAAGTAAGTTAAGTTCCTATTAAGACAGGATATCGCACTAATATTTCTACCACACTGCTCATCAATGATGCATGAATGCATTGAAATGGATCTTCGTTGGAATAACTTAATATATATTTCATTCCCCATTCAACACACTACGTTGTAAAGAGAAGTCAATGCCACAGAGTCTCAGTGGGTTCTGCAGGAAGTGGAGAGCAAACTGCGGTCTTACCCTTTCAATTTCAAAGAGGCAACCATCCTGAGCGGACGGCAGGAGGCGGCATATGGCTGGGTCACAGTCAACTACCTACTTGAAAACTTTGTGAAGGTGAGCTTTGACTTTTCAGTTCAACACACAGAACGTCACAAACACTGTTACATTAAAACGTCATTGTGGAGGAAGTTAAAGTGTTTGACTTGTGCAACACACGTGTCACAACAACAGAAGAAGTTGCCACGGTACATGGAGCCAGACCTGCTGACCAGGGGAGCAAAGGGGTACACAACTTCTGACAAGGTGTTTGAGTTCTAACAGGACAGCAGGCTGGCAGGATGAATCAAACTATAAGTGAGCTTTAATAAAACAAAACTGACAGGCAACACAGACTGAGGCAAAGAAAGTACAAAGGCAAAAACAGAACTTGTACAGACCAGTATGGCACGAGGAACTCAGGCAAGAAATCCGTCAAAGAACACAAGCAACAGATGCAGACGGCCTGCCAACTGAAAGAGGGAACCCACACAGACTAAGTACACAATGAGAACACAAGTAGAGTTGCTCTTAAACTGGTGATATGCTCAGTGAATAATTCAAATGACTTGTCGTCCAATCTCGTCACAAGATATTACAGCTGTCCCAAACACCAACACTAAGCCTCGGATACACTCCCAAACAGATGTACACACGGACAGCTGCGGACACCATGTTTGTACTGTCACGTGGTTCAACGCATGCGCAATAGATCAAGACTACTGGTAGCGTAGCGTGGCTGCGGACAACTGCAGACAGTCTGTCAACTGACATTGCCATAGATTCAAGTTGGTTGCCCGGTTGAAACGCTCCACACAGAGCGGCTCTGGAAGTTATTCTTGGCTGTATGTTCTTCTCCGATTAAACTCTTTTCAGTCATGAAATATTTCTATTTTCCTCCATTGATTCAAATTGTTATGCCTTGACCTTCCTTTTCTTGCCATTCAGTACGGCTTTGTAGGGCGATGGCTGAATCCAGGCAGAGAGAGGATCGGAGCTCTGGATTTAGGGGGAGCTTCCACACAGATTGCTTTTGAAACCTCGGAAACGGTGGAGAACGAGGCTAATGTGATGGAGCTGAAGCTTTACGGACAAACCTACAGACTATACACCCAGAGCTTCCTGTGCTACGGCCAAGACCAGTTCCTGAAAAGACTGCTGGCTCATCTTATCACGGTACAGTTAAAACGTCTAAAGCCTACAGTTACATATGACTGTTACAGCTTCTTCCTTAAGGATTGTGTTTCCTCTTAGACAACTGTGAGGTCAGAGGTCAAGATCAGCTCAATAAAATCATTTCTGGAGCTCATAAAAAATTCACTGTGTGACTGCAGTACAATTGACAACAAGGGTGCTTGATGCAGAGTGCGCAGGGCTAAGGGTGTACTCCACTGACTCCACCAAACTGCCGCATCGAACCTGCTCAAAGGAGTAGTGTGAGATTTTGGAAGATAGGCGTTGTTGCTTTCTTGCAGAGAGGCAGATGAGAGGATCAATACAACTCTAATGTCTGTCCTTTGAATATGAAGCTGGAGCCAGCAGCCGTGTAGCTTAGCATAAAGACTGGAAACAGGGCAACGGCTAGCCTACCTACCAACCCCTGTACCTCTCTGGAGTCTCCACTGATGGCAATCTCACAGTGATGACTGAACTCCAGGAGGAAGTAGAAATAGTCTGGTAACACAGATTATTACACTTTGGGTTTTGTATGAATTAGGCAAACAATAAATAATGTGTTCATTAGTGAGCTTTACATTTGTCGGTTGGCAGATTTTGCCCCAGTGGGGCAGAGACAGACGAGCCTTTATGCTAAGCTAAGCTAACCCGATGCTGGCAGCTTCAAACTTCTCATCAAACTCTCTACAAAAAGATTAAAACTAATAATAATTATACATATATATATATACTCATTATAAAACAACAACCTAACACTGTATAAGTTGATATTTTGAGGCTGGCAACGTAAAGAAAACTAATACATAATAGAAATATATAACTTTTGATTGCACATAGGGAGTATAAATACTGCTGGCCACTGAATATTCATCTATTCTACCAGTTTACTTGAAATTATACTTGTCATACTTGAAACATGTTTGACTTTGATCTATTTTGTCTCTTTCAGACTGCAGGTGTGACGCCCCAGGTGGCTCATCCCTGCTATCCACAACAGTTCAACACATCCATCCAGCTGGGGAAGGATGTCTTTGATTCTCCATGTACGCAGAGCTACAGACCAGCCCACTTTGACCCCCAGATGAATGTATCAGTAGTGGGCACAGGAGACTACCAGAGCTGCCTGGACAACATCACAAAGTTGTTCTCCTTCGACAACTGCACTTACTCAAAGTGCTCCTTTGATGGAATCTTCCAACCCAACGTGAGCGGAAGCTTTATGGTGAGGCAGACGTTCAAACAGTAGTTCTTACTCTTAGACTAAACATTTGATGTTCTCCTTTGTGGTGTTCTTTGCTTTTTGGATTTCTCAGTCTTACATCATTGAACGTTTTTGCTGATCTGAGTGTTGTTAAAGTTTCAATGTTGGTCCATACTGTATACCTATTTAACAGTACATTTCAGGATACAAGTAGGCTGTTGAAGATCATATACAATATAACCTGCAGCAATAACTGTCCTGTCACAAACTCTCTGTTAATAGTCAGTGGTTAGTGGCGAGTATGGCTTCTATCCATCCATACCCCACCACCAGACCTGTGGCTCATGGAATGAACGGGACTGTTGTCCGAGCTCATCTGTTATTAGGACGGTGCTCTCTACAGGCATGGTGTCCTGGAGGAGGCACAGCCTTATGGGATACGGTCAGGGAGCAAAGACCTGTACACTCGAAATGCTCGGCACAATGTAATCAGTTCTATCTGGCTATAGCCACGCTGGTTAGCCACGCTGGTTAGCCTTGCTAGAAGCGTGACTGCAGGGATGTTAATCTGAATGCCCTCCATTTTGGTCCAAACTGAAATATTTCAACAACTATTGGATGGATTGCCATCAACTTCGGTACAGACATCCACATTTCCCTCAGTATGAATAACCATAGCTTTGGTGACCCCTTAACTTGTAATTCAACCCAATTAACAGGTTAAGGGTTAGGGTTAATAATTATTTCTTTCAATACATTTGTTTATGACCAACTGCTGAGGATTTTAGCATTGCATTTGAGTTCTACCTGTGAAATAGCAGCATGCTTCCATTGTCTTCGTGACAATTAGCATGCTGACAGTAGCATTTAGCTCGAAGCACCGCTTAGTGTCGGTAGGTAGCTCTACTGTGAGCCCTGCCATCGACTGTACTCGGACATGAACCTGGGAGTGACCCTGGATGATGAATTATCTTTCTCATCAAACACGGCAGCAGTATCAGAGAGTCCTCCTGTTCAACATCAGAAGGGTCTAGTCCTTTCTCTGATCTAGGCGCCTGTCATCTCCCATCTGGACCACTGCAGCCCCCGCCCCTCTGGAGCCCCTGGAAGCAGAATTCTAAGGGATCTTATGAATGTGCCCTTTATAGATGGCAGTATTTTGTACCCCATCCTAGTTGCGGTCAATTATTTTGTTATTATATTATATGATTCATTATTTGAATGACTTTCAATCCGAACAGGATGTTTTCCAAGATGTTTGTTTGAAAACTAATGACTCAGTTTCCCATCATCTCCACAGGCATTCTCTGCCTTCTTCCTCAATCATAACTACATCGACCTGCTCACCAAAATCCCCGTGACGTCCCCCAGTCGACTGAAGGAGGCAATTCGACTCATGTGCAACATGACCATCACTGAGGTACTCATGAGAGCACGGACCTTAACGAAGAAGAACTCTCAAACATGTTCATGTTTAAAATCACCAAATAGGCCAGTAGACTCGTTTCAAAAGGGAAACAAACACAATGTATCCACAATGTATCATTCTAGAAATATCTACAGTGATGGGAGACGAGATCAAGCAAGTTACGATCTCACTAACTAACTATAAATGCTAACCCAATGTATTTCCCCTCACAGCTGACTCAAAAGACGAAGCAGAAGATGAAATACGTGAAGAATATCTGCGCCGTCTCCAATTTCGTCCAGGTCCTCTTACTGCAGGGCTACAGTTTCGATGAGCACTCCCTTCCCTCCATCTCTTTCCAGAAAACGGTCAGGAGTAAAGGAAATCAATGAAACATTTGTATTTATCAGTCTGTGTTCTAACTACGGACTACTGTCGACAGCACTGTCTGCTGGACTAAATCAGAAGGCTTGTCCATGGTGTGCTGTGGTTTCAGTGGGTCCCCTTGTGTGTCTTTGCAGGCAGGAGGAGCATCTGTAGGCTGGGCTCTGGGGTACATGCTGACTCAGAGCAGTCTGGTACCAGCAGAGAGACTGGGACTGATGAAGGCTCTGCCCCCAGGGCCCTGGGCTGGCGTTCTCTTCCTATTCATCGCCCTCCTCCCCGTTGCAATGGTATACCTACTGATGATCTACCGAAAGACAAGAACTCAAGAAGGCATGGTGTAAGAGCAAGGGGGACACACCTTCATATTCCTCCTAGAGAATGCATATGTCCGTCCAAAACCTTCAATATGTTTTGGAAAAGTTTAAATATCTGCACCAGTGTATATGTATAGCAGTGAAAATCAGTAGTGAACTCAACAAAGCAGTAAAATATGACCGCCACTATTTCCTTTGCAAATGCACTAAACCTTCTGCTTGTTTGTGGAGATTCGCGTCAAAGTGTGTAACTTACACACTGTACAGAATAAACCAAGTTTTTGGTAATTGTTTTGGATTCATTAAGTAATATTACGCCCACTCACAACATGCACGTTAGGGCAGTGCTGTTTTTGTGTTCTCTGGGGGGGGGCTGTGGCTCAGGGGTCATCTTACAATGGGAAGATCGGTGTTTCGATGCCCCGCATGTTAAAGTGTCCATGTCCACTGAACCCCAAACTGCTTCCAATATGTATGTGTGTGAATGTGAATTAGTTTAGTCCTGATGGGTCCCTTGGTGCCCTGTCATCAGTGTGAGTGTGTGTCAATAGGTAGATGATGACGTGATGTAGTGTAACTGTGCTTCTTGGTGTTCTAATGAGTTCTCAGCTGTTGAGTTTCTCCCAAAAGATGTTTTAGTTAAGTTATTAAGCTGAATAAATCTGTCACATTTGTGTCATGTATGGCTAGTGGTATAACTAGGACTAGTTAGATGCAGATACATGTTTCTGAGCTCTCCATGTTTTATATCTCAACCTGTCCTCTGGGGCCGGCCACAACATGTGCGGTGATTGTTGTTCCTCTGCAGCAAATGTCTTATTGGTCACCAGTTAGGCTACTATAATGTCCCCAAGTGCTTAAAGTCATCTGAAGCCACCAAAGAACAATTAAACATTTCTGTGGATTCCCGTTTCTGATCATTATTATTTCTCAACATGTTAATAATTATCATTCATAAACACAAATACTTCTAACAAGTGACACATTCAACGTTCAGCATTCAGCCAATACAGCAAACTCAGTGGTTTGCAATTAACCACAAAAAAGTGAATTTGTCCTTTTCTCCGCAGAGCATGAATGAAGTACGGAACAATAGCCTTCGCTGGTGACTGTTTAACGGCAAAAGTTTCATCATTTGGTTTTGAAAGCGACTTTTGGGACTTTTTGATTTGGCGGTTGGCATGAACTGGTTTGTGACTGGATTAGGGGCGCAAACAGGAAATGGATGAGGATGATGATGTGGGTTGTGATGGCTGGAAGCCAGTCTCTGGTGAGGAGGACGGGAGAGAACAGGAGGGGTGAGGGAGGTTTGAATGGGAGTCAAAATAATAAGAGAAGCTTGGAGGGAAACAGCTCTGATGAAGGAAACAGAGTTGTTCGAAGGAAGATTGTGAGGGAGGAATTTAAAATGATCCTTAACTTCAGAAAGATGAGCATGTTGGTCTGAGCCCCATAGCTCTGTCTAGAATTGAGAAAGAAGATCAGAGAAGTGGAAATGGCTAAAGTCTTGAGGGACGGAAGCTTATTGATGATATGTAAAACGGAAGAACAAAAAAACAAAACTATGGATATAGAAAGTCTGTAAGGAAATGATAAGTGAAAAAAGATCTGTGAGTGAGAATGGAGAGACACGAGGAGTGACAACAGGTATTCCTGTAGACGAGGACCTCGACAAACTCAAACAGAGTGTTTATGGGGGAGAAGTGAGCAGAATGAAGAGGTTGTAAAGAACAGTTGAGTTTCAGGACTCCGTACCTCGTTCCCGGTGAGGCCCTATGTCCCTCCCCCGCTTCGCTGCTATGCCAGAGGTTTGGACATATAGCAGCAGTTTGCAAAGGGAAGCAGAGATGTCCCAAGTGTGGAGCGGGTCACAGAGTGGAGGAGTGTAAGGATAATGTACAGGATAGATGTTGTAATGGTGGTGGCCAGCACAGGGTAACATATGGTGGATGTGAAGTCAGGAAGAGGGCGGTGGAAATCCAACAGGTGAAAGCAGGAAACAACATCAGCTATGCAGAGGCTGTGAAGAGGCTACAAGGATAAAGAGTAATGAATGAAACACCTAAACAAGTTCTGAGAGTAGAGACAAGTCTGTCCGAGGAAACCAATACAGCACTGACAGTGTTGATCCTGTTTATTGCATATATGTATGTACTGACCAAGTCGAACAAAAAACAGAGAAACTCTAAGTAATAGTGAGGGGAGCTGAGAGATTTTTTGGGATAAAAGAAAGTTCTTGGGAGCATAAAGACTCTGAGAAGATGGGAAGCCAGGAGGCCCAGTGGATAGGACCGTATGATTGTACTACAATGGAACGCAAGAAGCTTATTAGCTAATGGACAAGAGTTTAAAGGACCAGAAATCATATGTGTTCAGGAAACCTGGCTTAAAGCAGCATTAGACTTAGTTATTAAAGGATATGATAGTATTCACAGAGATAGAGGGGGGGGGGGGGAATGGAGGAGGGTGTATAATATTTATAAAACAAGGAATACAGTTAAAGTTTTGGAGAAAGGAACAGAGCTGGAATATGTGATGATTGAAATGTGGACAAGAGAAGGAACGATTAGATTGCAAACTATTACAACCCATGTAAGAAACTTGTCCGGGAGGTCTTTAACTCCCACCTCCGGAAGAACTTCTCACACATCCCGAGGGAGGTTGGGGACACGGAATCCGAATGGACCATGTTCAAAGCCTCTATTGTGGATGCGGCCGCTAGGAGCTGTGGCCGGAAGGTCATCGGTGCCTGTCGTGGCGGCAACCTGAGAACTCAGTGGTGGACACCGGAGGTGAGGGAAGCCGTCAAGCTGAAGAAGGAGACCTTCAAGGCCTGGTTGGCCCAGGGGTCTCCTGAAGCAGCTGACAGGTACCGGCAGGCCAGAAGGGCTGCAGCTGCGGTGGTCGCGAATGCTAAAACTCGGGCATGGGAGGAGTTCGGGGAGGCCATGGAGAAGGACTTTCGGTTGGCCTCAAGGAGGTTCTGGCAAACCATCCAACAGCTCAGGAAGGGAAAGCAGGGCTTACCCCAGGCTGTTCTCAGCAGGGGGGGAACTGCTAACCCGGATGGGGGACATTGTCGGGCGGTGGAAAGAGCACTTTGAGGAACTCCTAAACCTGACCAACATGTCCTCTGCAGAGGAGACAGCGCCTCAGGACCTAAGGGGAGGCTCACCCATATCCTGGCAGAGGTCGCTGAGGTAGTTAAAAAGCTCCTTGGTGGCAAGGCGCCGGGGGTGGATGAGATCCGCCCTGAGATGCTGAAAGCGCTGGACATAGTTGGGCTGTCCTGGCTGACACGCCTCTTCAATGTCGCATGCGGGTCGGGATCAGTGCCCATGGAATGGCAGACCGGGGTGGTGGTTCCCATCTTCAAAACGGGGGACCAGAGAGTGTGCTCGAATTACCGGGGTATCACACTACTCAGCCTCCCGGGGAAGGCTTATGCCAGGGTGCTGGAAAGGAGGCTCCGAATGCTTGTCGAACCTCGGATTCAAGAGGAGCAGTGCGGATTCCGTCCCGGCCGTGGAACAGTGGACCAGCTCTTTACCCTCGCAAGACTACTGGAGGGGTTCTAGGAGTTTGCCCAACCAGTCTACATGTGATTTGTGGACTTGGAGAAGGCTTTCGACCGGGTCCCTCGGGGGTTCTTGTGGGGGGTGCTGCGGGAGTATGGGGTGCCGGACCCGTTACAACGGGCGATCCGGTCTCTGTACGACTGCAGTAGGAGCTGTGTCCGCATTCTCAGTAATAAGTCAGACACGTTCCCGGTGGGTGTTGGCCTCCGCCAGGGCTGCCCTTTGTCACCGGTCCTGTTCGTGACTTTCATGGACAGGATATCTAGGCGCAGCCTCTTGGCGGAGAACGTCAGGTTCGGGGGTCTCGGGATAGCCTCTCTGCTGTTTGCAGATGATGTGGTCCTGTTAGCCTCCTCGGATCATGACCTCCAGCATTCACTGGGGCGGTTTGCAGCCGAGTGTGAAGCGGCGGGGATGAGAGTTAGCACCTCCAAATCTGAGGCCATGGTTCTCTGCCAGAAACCAGTGGATTGCTCTCTCCAGGTGGGGACGGAGTGCCTACCTCAAGCGAAGGAGTTTAAGTATCTCGGGGTCTTGTTCACGAGTGAGGGTAAGATGGAGCGGGAGATCGACAGGCGGATCGGTGCGGCTGCAGCAGTAAAGCAGGCGCTGCACCGGACCGTCTTGGTGAAGAGGGAGCTGAGCTGGAAGGCAAAGCTCTCAATTTACCACTCGGTCTACGTTCCTACCCTCACCTATGGTCACGAACTCTGGGTCGTGACCGAAAGGACAAGGTCGTGGCTACAAGCGGCCGCAATGAGTTTCCTCCGTAGGGTGGCCGGGCTCAGCCTTAGAGATAGGGTAAGGAGCTCGGTCATCAGGAGGGAGCTTGGAGTCGAGCCGCTACTCCTTCGTGTCGAAAGGAGTCAGCTGAGGTGGTTCGGGCATCTAATTAGGATGCCTCCTGGACGCCTCCCACTGGAGGTTTTCCAGGCACGTCCAACTGAGAAGAGACCCCGGGGAAGACCCAGAACGCGCTGGAGAGATTACATCTCCCAGCTGGCCTGGGAACGCCTCGGGATCCCCCAGAATGAGCTGGAACATGTTGCCGGTGAGAGGGAGGTCTGGGTCAGCCTGCTTGGCCTGTTTCCACCGAGACCCGACCCCGGATAAGCGGAGGAAAATGGATGGATGGATGGAGCTAGAAGGGATAGTGATATGTTGTGGAGATTTTAATGCTCATAGCACATTATGGGGTAATGGTAATGATAACAATGGAATGATAGAAGAATTAATGGAGATAAAAAACCTGGTGTGCTTAAATAATGGAACTGGGACAAGATGTAACATCAGAACAGGGACAGAGCCGGCAATAGACCTTACTTTAGTATCTGAGTTAGCTCCTGGGAGGTAATAAGAGGAACAACGGTAGGAAGTGACCATCATCCAATAATGAGACAGAAGGACTACAGAAATGGTCTATCAGCAGTGCTGACTGGGATGAATGTAGAAGGGTTAGTGATCAAGAGATGGAGAAAGTGTGTATTAGTGCAGATGTAGAAATGATTCTATTTGTGAAGCTATCAGAGGCTGTAGAGGAGTCCGTGCAGAAGAAGGGAGGTGAGCATGAGAAGAAGATGATTCCTTGGTGGACTAAGGAATGTGATGAAGCAATTAAATCTCGGAATAAAGCTTTCAAAGTATTAAAAAAGAATCATAGTTTTCAGAATCTTACTGATTATAAAAAGTTGCAAGCAAATGTAAGGAGGATCATAAAAATACAAAGAAGGAATGTTGGAGGACATTTTGTAACTCAATAGGAAGAGAGAGAACAATAGATACGGTGTGGAACATGATGAACAGAATGAACGGGATTAAAAGAGAGTGGTATCCAGTCCTCAATGATGGTGAAACAGCAGCAGTGAGAGATGCAGAGAAAGAAAAACCTTTGTTAAAATACATAGTTCAGATACTATTGGTGAAGAAGGTAAAAGGAAGGGAAGCTACAATAGTGGAGAATGAACATGTATTACAGCAAGAGGAAGATACTAATGATCTGCTAAACAAGCCTTTTACAAAAACAGAACTGAGCCGATGTCTCAAGAAAACCAAAACGTCGGGGCAAGGACCAGATTTATTATATCATGTTAAACAATCTTAGTGAATCTTCTGAGGATATATTACGCAAATTATATAATAAAGTTTGGGAGGGTGGCAAATTGCCTCAAAGCTGGAAGGAGGCAATTATAGTCCTGATACGCAAACCCGGTAAAGATTGTACGAACCCAGGAACTATAGATCAATAGCTTTAACATCCAATATCTGCAAAATAATGGAGAAAATGATAAATGACAGATGAATATATTATGTAGAAAGTAAAGGATATATATCCAAATACCAGAGTGGATTCAGGAAAGGGAGAAGTCCTTTAGATCCAGCTTTAAGTTTAGAACATGAAGTTATGAAAGCAGGTAAACAAGGGAAGTGTTGTGGCTGTCTTCTTTGACATAGAGAAAGCATATGATATGATGTGGAGAGAAGGGTTACTAATTAGACTCTGCAAGTTGGGTATTAAGGGGCGAATGTATAGATGGATAAAGGATTTTTTATTAAAAAGATGTTTAGAAGTCAGAGTAGGAAAGAGCTATTCTGGAAAGGTTGGTATTGAAAATGGAACGCCTCAAGGTAGTATAGTCAGTCCATTACTATTCTCCATAATGATGAATGATGTGCTCACTAAAATTGAAAACTGGAGCAAAATCTGAAGTCCTGTTGTACACTACAGTACACATGTTGTAACATTTTAATAAAGTTACATTTAAAAAAACATCTTTGCAATATGTTTTTACCACCCCAACACTTCATTTATTTAAAAAATGAATAATTAAAACACTTTTTTTTCTCCTGGGTCTCAGGAGGATGGATATTCTGCAAAATAACTCAAACAGTGAGTGTCATCAAGTACTATTTAAATATCTTAGATTCATTCATATTATTAAGAAAACATGAGCCCGTTGTTTTGTTTTGTTTCTTTTAATTTGTATATAAGTACCAGACATCCTGATCCACACTCCAGACCAGTAGGTGGCGGTAATGCACCAATTCATTGTTTGCCAACCGCCAGTAAACCTCAAACAAGAAGAAAGAAGAAGATCCGTCGCTGGTGTTTCTGACGGACTGTTTACACAGTTACAACACCGGAAGTTTCCTTTGACTGCATAGAGAGCGTGATGTGTTGGAGTATTGTGTAGCAAGCGGGATCTCTTCGGCTAAACATCCACACGGTGGAGTATTTAAGCCCCACGTAGCTCTTGAAGTCGATGATAAAGCAGCAGAATGTTCGCGGGGTTGCCTGAGCTGGGGATCTCCAACGGAGAGGACCTGAAAGAGACGCTCACCAACTGCACGGAGCCGCTGAAAGCCATCGACCAGTTCCAGGTAACGGTACCCGGGTTCTCCAGGACCACGCTGTGTGGTCATGTCGTAACGTTACACTTCGAATAACGTTACCAGTCGGATGTGTGAGAGGACTAATGGTAACTCTGTGTTTTGGAATAGCCGTTCATGCTTTTATCTTGTAGAAAGCCTCTTTAGTTTAGTGGATGGAGAACGAAACGCTCTGAGAGATCCTCCGAGCAGCTGTTGAATAAGAAGAAATAAATCAGAAGTCATTGGTCAAAGAAAGTAGAAGCTTAGATTGAAACAGGAACTGCTTCCTGTTTCAGTGTCAAGAGCTTCACAATAAAAGCAGGCTGGAACGAGCTGAAATTAACTTGAGAAAAGCTCTTCTTCACACTTAACAATACAAACAGAAGGTTAGTCTAGGGTTAGCACTGTTGGACGTTCCGCTGAACTAATCACAGTTTAAACCTCTCAATCAAGACTCACTCCATATGTAGAGCCCGAGTGTACCGAGCCCTGGAGCGCTATGCTCAAGACCGGCACACCAGGACTGCCTCCTTATGCATATGCAAATGAGTTCGTTTCACGATCAGTGTGTATTATCTTTATTGACAAAGTAGCGAAACACATCGTCTTCTATCTATCTTCTCTTCCCTTGTTGGGCTACATGCAAGGCTTTAGAAATGATGGTGATGTGATTTCGTATGCTGATGCACCCTGAAACTGATATTAGCCCCAACATTAGCCCCAACATTAGCCCCAACATTAGCCTCAACTGAAAAGGCTTTTGTTAGCTTAGCCACCGTAGCCAGTCTGACTAACCAATAACCAAACGCAGATGTGCACACACTCACACACATGAGTGAACACAGGTGGAGATCAGACACTGTAATAACCTTCTGTAGGAGAAGTCTTTAGGTTTTGCCTTCTCTTCCACTTTGCGTATTAAATATGCTAATATGACACCATGCAAACATTACATTACAGTCATTTAGCAGACACTTTTATCCAAAGTGACTTACAATTCAGATTCTGTCACACGGTAGGCACAGCTACGGGAGCAATTTTGGGGTTAAGTGTCTTGCTCAAGGACACATCGACATGCGACTAGTCGGGGATCGAACCGCCGACCCTCTGATTGAATGACGGCCGTGCTCTCCACTGAGCCACAGAAGACAGAATACTGCCTCTAGACAGGCTTCTGATAGTAAATAAAATGTGTCCGCAGGCTGTTCCTGCCGGGTATGAATAGTTGGATAGTTCTGATGGGACCTTGCATGGTAGCTCCTGTCATCAGTGTATGAATGGGTGAATGATGACATGTAGTATTAAAGCTGTTTGAGTGGTCAGAAGACTAAAAACCATATGGTCCCTTTTTATATGCCAAATTACTCTAAGCCATTTCCATGGTGTGTCAAATGTCTTAAGTTGTGTTGTCTAGTTGATATCAGCCATTGCACATAAGCAAGGAAACATTTATTAAGCTGGCTCTGACCAGCCACAGTTACAACTAATCCCTGATGCGTTACATGACTGCAGATGGAAAATGGCATCCTGCTGCCAACCCTCCAGTCTGCTCTTCCCTTCCTTGATCTACACGGAACCCCTCGGCTGGAGTTCCACCAGTCCGTCTTTGACGAGCTTCGGGAAAAGCTGATGGAGCGAGTCGCCACCATTGCAGAGGGCAAGGACGAGGACAGGTGTGTCATTGAACTCTGAACGTTGAGTCATGTTTTGAAGGAGCCAGCTTGGATGCTATTGTGCTCTGTTTTCCTACAGATATGGGAAGCTTGAGGAGCTGCTGGAGAAGAGCTTTCCCCTTGTCAAAATGCCGTCCATTCAGCCAGTGGTAATGCAGGTGCTGAAGCATCTACCCAAGGTAAGTGTCTTCAGGGCCATTGCTTTCCTGTTAAAGCAAAGAAATGGCGATATATCCCAAGGTGTGAGCAATATTGACATTTAATCAGCAGTGCTGGGGCCACGGTCTCAGTGTATTGTACTGTGTATTGTAGCATTAATAACGTGTATTACAGTCACAGAGTACAGTACGTTTAGAATATATGATGCCCCATTCAGACCGACGGGATGCAGGTCTAACCTGGAGCGGGTTGCACCAACTGGTCTTCACTAAGCCCGGTCCTAACTGCTAAGTCGGTCTTTGTTAACGTTGGTTGCACTAGCCTTACTACTCCCGGTTTTAGCCAAACACTTTCATGTGACTGCCCACGCAGCGATGACTGTTGCCTAGCAACTTGCTAATGTGTAGAGTTCCAGCCGGCTAAGTTTAAGACCGGGCGTACGTCCTGCAGGTGCAACCGGCCACTGGTGGTTCTCTGAATGGGGCAGGGAGCGTCAGCCTGAGGTTGCTTTGGTGACCAGGGTCCATGTTACCGGCGTTCTATCGACGATGTTAACGGCGTTCTATCGACGATGTTAACGGCATTCTGTCTACCGGCGTTCTATCGACGATGTTAACGGCGTTCTTTCTACCGGCGTTCTATTGACGATGTTACCGGCGTCCTATCGACGATGTTACCGGCATCCTATCGACGATGTTACCGGCGTCCTATCGACGATGTTACCGGCGTCCTATCGACGATGTTACCGGCGTCCTATCGACGATGTTACCGGCGTCCTATCGACGATGTTACCGGCGTCCTATCTACCGGTGTTAATGCCGTTCTATCTACCGGTGTTAATGCCGTTCTATCTACCGGTGTTAACGCCGTTCTATCTACCGGCGTTAACGCCGTTCTATCTACCGGCGTTCTATCTACCGGCGTTCTATCTACCGGCGTTAACGGCGTTCTATCTACCGGCGTTAACGGCGTTCTATCTACCGGCGTTCTATCGACGATGTTAACGGCATTCTGTCTACCGGCGTCCTATCGACGATGTTAACGGCGTTCTATCTACCGGCGTTCTATCGACGATGTTACCGGCGTTCTATCGACGATGTTAACGGCGTTCTGTCTACCGGCGTCCTATCGACGATGTTAACGGCGTTCTATTTACCGGCGTCCTATCGACGATGTTCTATCTACCGGCGTTAACGGCGTTCTATTTACCGGCGTTCTATCTACCGGCGTTCTATCGACGTTAACGGCGTTCTATCTACCGGCGTTCTATCGACGTTAACGGCGTTCTATCTACCGGCGTTCTATCTACCGGCGTTCTATCTACCAGAGTTCTATCGACGTTGTTAACGGCGTTCTATCTACCGGCGTTCCATCGACGGTGTTAACGGCGTTCCATCGACGGTGTTAACGGCGTTCCATCTACCGGCGTTCTATCTACCGGCGTTCTATCGACGATGTTACCGGCGTTCTATCGACGATGTTGCCGGCGTTCTCTCGACTGTGTTAACGGGGTTCTCTCGACTGTGTTAACGGGGTTCTCTCGACTGTGTTAACGGGGTTCTCTCGACGGTGTTAACGGGGTTCTCTCGACCGGGGTTCTCTCGACCGGCGTTCTATCGACCGCCGCTCTATCTACGGTGTTAACGGCGTTCTATCTACGGTGTTAACGGGGTTCTCTCGACGGTGTTAACGGGGTTCTCTCGACTGGCGTTCTATCGACGATGTTAACGGCGTTCTATCGACCGCCGTTCTATCTACGATGTTAACGGCGTTCTATCTGCCGGCGTTAACGGCGTTCTATCTGCCGGCGTTAACGGCGTTCTATCTGCCGGCGTTAACGGCGTTCTATCTGCCGGCGTCACATCGACGGTGTTAACGGCGTTCTATCTACCGGCGTTCTATCGACGATGTTAACGGCGTTCTTTCTACGGCGTTCTATCGACGTTGTTAACGGCGTCCTATCTGCCGGCGTTCTCTCGACTGTGTTAACGGGGTTCTCTCGACTGTGTTAACGGGGTTCTCTCGACGGTGTTAACGGGGTTCTCTCAACCGGGGTTCTATCGACCGCCGTTCTATCTACGATGTTAACAGCGTTCTATCTACGGTGTTAACGGGGTTCTGTCGACGGTGTTAACGGGGTTCTCTCGACCGGCGTTCTATCGACGATGTTAACGGCGTTCTATCTGCCGGCGTTAACGGCGTTCTATCTGCCGGCGTTCTATCTGCCGGCGTTAACGGCGTTCTATCTGCCGGCGTTAACGGCGTTCTATCTGCCGGCGTCACATCGACGGTGTTAACGGCGTCACATCGACGGTGTTAACGGCGTTCTATCTACCGCCGTTCTATCGACGATGTTAACGGCGTTCTTTCTACGGCGTTCTATCGACGTTGTTAACGGCGTTCTATCTACCGCCGTTCTATCGACGATGTTAACGGCGTCCTATCGACGATGTTAACGGCGTCCTATCGACGATGTTAACGGCGTCCTATCGACGATGTTACCGGCGTCCTATCGACGATGTTACCGGCGTCCTATCTACCGGTGTTAACGCCGGTCGAGAGAACCCCGTTAACACCGTCGAGAGAACCCCGTTAACACCGTCGAGAGTTTTTATGCGATATTGCTGGAATTTATTGAATGTGATTATTGTACATTTTGTAGCCGTCTTCATTTCAATATAAAGGAAAATGTCTAAAGTTTTAGTCCTCATCCCTCATTAGACAATAATAGTAAAGTACAATAAGTAAATAATGAGCACAAGTTTGAGTCATTGTTATACGGTGCTCTCCACCACATCACCAGACACCAAATGGGAATGCGTTTTGGAAGAATGCTGTCCGTCCCTCCACACACTTGGAGAATGTGAAGCTGTTCTAGAGGCCCGGCGTGGAACAACACGCGTACATTGATTTGTGCAGTGACTATATTTTGACCCTCTGGGAACCTTGAATGTCCGTATCAAAGTTTATTAGGTATAAAACAAGTTGTTAAGCCAAAATCTTCAAATTGGCTTTGCAGAAGTGCCCCTTAATCTTCATCACATGCTCCCTCCTGCAGGTGCCAGAGAAGAAACTGAAGATGGTGATGGCTGACAAGGAACTGTACAAGGTGTGTGCGGTGGAGGTGAAGAGGCAGATCTGGCAGGACAACCAGGCTCTGTTTGGAGATGAAGTGTCGCCTCTCCTAAAGCAGTACATTGTGGAGAAGGAAGCCGCTCTGTTCAGCAGCGACCTCTCCATCCTGCACAATTTCTTCAGCCCCTCCCCCAAAGCGCGACGCCAAGGCGAGGTGAGTCAGTCATCAGATTAGATGTCTCTTAAACAAGAACCAAAGTCTTTGAGGCATGAATCTCTGTGTGAAGAGATGGCGCTGTTAAGCTTTCCTGATGTTCCAGGTGGTCCTAAAGCTGACACAGATGATCGGAAAGAACGTGAAGCTGTACGACATGGTGCTGCAGTTTTTAAGAACGCTCTTCCTGCGAACGCGAAATGTCCACTACTGCACGCTGAGAGCAGAGCTGCTGATGTCTCTTCACGACCTGGACATCAGTGAGATCTGCTCTGTGGACCCCTGCCATAAGGTGAGGATCACTTATGGACACCATCAGACCACTGAGGAGCCCCAAACCCTGTGTTTTCTGTGTTCTAGCATTCTTTCTCCTCTCTGTCTCTGTTGTGTGCTGTGACAGTTCACTTGGTGTTTAGACGCCTGCATCCGTGAGAAGTTTGTGGACGGCAAGCGAGCCAGAGAGCTGCAAGGTTTCCTGGATGGAGTGAAGAAAGGACAAGAGCAAGTCCTCGGGTAAGGGATGAGGGGAAGGGTTATAAACAGAGCTGTTCATACCGGATCAATGCTTGAATTTATCTTTCTGTGCGTTCCAGGGACCTGTCCATGATCCTGTGTGACCCGTTTGCATGCAACACCCTGGTTCTGAGTATCATGAGGAACCTGCAAGAACTGCTGAGTCAGGACGCTTTACCCAGGGTGAGCATGCTGTGCACGAGGACACAGGCGACATGATGCACAACCATGCCGATGGTGTTCTACTGACTGACTGGTGACAGGGATGCAGCTAGAAGCGTAGTCGGCACTTAAAGGGGACTTTGGTATTATTCAACCCCGTGTCTTCCTTTAGCTTCATCCAGCCTGATAGTCACTGTCCCTCCCTCTCTAATATGCATGTTTCTGGATTATTAGTTCTTTAAATGACAGCCACTGTGAATGCTGAAAGGCAGAGAGTTTGTCCACCACAGTTCCTTGTGTTTTCACTGTAGAGTTCCCTCACACACAGCCCATTGTAAGTCCTTCTGTTGTGTCTGTTTTTGAACAGGACAGTCCGGACCTGATGCTGCTGCTGAGGATGCTGTCACTGGGTCAAGGGGCGTGGGACATGATTGACAGCCAGGTCTTTAAAGAGCCTCGTTTGGTACGTAGAGTGTTCACCTGCGGCGTATGTGTGCTGCATTGCTTCATAAACTCATAGATGGATCTTCCTGTGTGCCTGCTGTCAGGACTTGGAGGTGGTGACCCGCTTCCTGCCTGCCATGATGTCAGTGGTTGTTGATGATCACACCTTCACTGCAGAAAACAAGCTCCCCGGTGAGGAGAAGAGCTCGTTGTCTTACCCCACCACCCTGCCGGATGCCTTCAGCAGGTAAAGACCTGCAGTCCCCTTCACCATGGTGGGGTCAGAGGTCGATGGACGAGCAACCTGTGAAGTGCTTCAGTACATGTTTGTTTCTTATCATTACTGCTGCACAGCTATACGATAGGACACTATGTCATGTGTGCAGTGTTTGAGTCTAAGACAAATGTCCCAACTGGGACAATACAGTCCATCGTCTCGTATTATAAATATCACAGGTGAACATCAAAAAGCAACAACATGACTTTTATTCAGCTGTTACTCAAGTCCAACAAAGTCACTCATCTGTCTGACTTGACAGGTTGAAGTTATTAATAAAAGCATCCTAACCGAGCACAGACGGCTCCGGGGGGTTCCTGTGTGCTGATGACTTCACAGCTGTAACGTGAACATGCTCACAGCCAGAGTGCATAACAGCAGCCTTCATGAGACTACTTCTGTGGATCACAGCATGACTGTGAGACAACACAAGAATACTACTACCACAGACTGGACAGTCAAGGCACTCTTTGTAGTGTTCCTGTTCTTGTGTGATAAATGATGAAGAGTGCCTCGGTGAGACGTGTTGCTGTCCCTCAGGTACCTGCAGGAGAACAGAGTGGCCTGTGAAATGGGTCTCTACTACGTCCTCCACATCGCCAAGCTGAGGAACAAGAACGCCCTGCAGAGGTTGCTACCTGCCCTGGGTGAGTATCGCTCAGAACACTGTGTGGGTCAGCAGCTTGACCCGTTGAGCAGTAAGTGACACGACTACAGTCAGCAGTAGAAGACTGTGTAGGATCGACACGTCAGAATAAGAGCTGTGTGTCTGCTGTTCCAGTGGAGACCTACAATGACATGGCCTTTGGTGACATCTTCCTGCACCTGCTGACCGGACACCTCACCCTGCTGTCTGATGAGTTCGGATCGGAAGACTTCTGTTCAGTAGTTTTCGATGGCTTCCTTCTTACTTCTTTTTCCAGGTGAGCTGATTCTAGCAGAGCCGATAGTGTGACTGACACACACACACACACACACACACACACACACAGCTTCAGACAGCAGGCTGGTCCCGTCCCTTCCACATTATTCGTGTTACATTTGACTCAAACGTCTCCGCCATGTCTCCTGATTAATTTTGTTTGTGTCTCGATATGTTCCAGTAAAGAGAACGTGCACAGACACGCCCTCCGGATGATGCTGCATCTACATCACAAAGTGCTGCCGTCGTGTCGGGAAACCTTGGTGAAAACTCTTGAACCTCCAAAACAGGTTGGCTTCATTTCTACATCCAGCTTGTGCTCAGCAGTGAGCCGGGGTTGTAGTGACGGGCGGAGTGCTTTAACAGACCTCGTATACTTCAGCCCACCGTGAGTCCTGATCCCTCGTTGGTATCGGTCAACTCCTACGATGAAGGAAAACGTTCACGTAGTTTGAAATGGTGTGTATAATAATTCCATGACGGCTAAATATGTCGTGGTAAATGATACTAATATTAAAATTCATTGTAAGCCAGCATCTTCTTGTCTATAACAGAACAGCGGCCACTAAACCAGCTACAAGGTCTATTGTGCAGCGTCCAGTAGGAATGCTTGTTGTTGCCACTGACCGGCTCCGATTGTTATCATTAGAGACTCGTTTATACACATTTTATCACTAAAAACATGTCTTTGTTCTTCTGTTTATGGAGCGACACAAAGACAAATCTAAAGACACATGATTACAGACTGTGAGAACCTGTGACTCTACATATCCACAGAAGGAAACAAGGATGTTGAACTTGGCGTTATGTGACAATGTTCACATTTCTGTTATGTACACAGATAAGTACACATTGAAAAAGATCTCATCTACATATTCAACATAACATCTCTATAGTTGTCTCATTATCTATTACTTTACATTTTGACCCTATTCACCTGTAGATGCTCCCGTTAACAAAGACACTGAACATTATTGATACGTATCATGAAGATGACATCATAGAATCAAAGTGATGTTCAAACCAGTAAACATGAGACGCATGTGTTCCTACATGTGTCCACTGACTCCACCAGAGAGGAGACCTGAAGGGATGACAGATGCTTTATTGAATGTTTCTTTTGATGACACAGCCTCACTTTAAATACATGTGCATGCTGTCTGTGATCAGGACCGCTGTGAACAGGACGCAGCTGTTCTTCTGTAGCCGGTAGTTCCTCCTCTTGATAAGCTGTCTATCCTGAAACTCTGATATCTAACATCAAGTGAAGTAGTATGTCCCCAGAAACGTCCCAAACACCAGCTTAAGTTCAGCCAATTTCAGACATCCACACATAGGACTCAGACTGACGGATATATGATCTATCCACGGAGTCACTTCAGTAAGTTTCACATTGCAGCTTTAAAACAGAGCAGTTGTGTGACAGAGCAGCCCTCGGGACACATGTCAGCGTCTGGACGGAGTGTTTAATGTATGTACTGACACTTTGTCTGGTGACCACAGAGCAGCGAGCCAGTGAAGGAGCTCTACACTCAGCTAACAGAGAAGCTGGACGCCCAGAAGAGGAGCCCTCCACCACCAGATGAAGCTCCATCCCTGGACCTGGGGCTGCATCCAGTGACTGTCCCCACTGCTGCCTCCACCCCAGCCACGCCTCTCTGAGGCCCAGCAGGACACCACAGGTCTCCGTCAGTGACTGGCTGTAAATACAGCCACCAGCTGGCTCACATTGTTCAAAGAGACGAGACATTTCACATTCTGCTTTGATCTGTGATTGTTCATGGAGGTTTATTATCTTTAGATGTTTGTCTGAGAGGCTCTTCCAGCTCCGACATGTTTTTCTAAACGTTGTTTTTGCAGTATTGGCAGAATATACATTCTCGTCGTACTTCATATGTAAATCAGTGTGTGAATTGTGACCGTTGTGCAACAAACCTGTAAATAAATGATTATTTAGAAATGCAAAGTGGTGTCATTGTGTTCCAGCCCAAGTGACGAGATGCAGTCCATCTTACTGCAGCACCTCTGTACAGATGTAGTCACTTGATGAGGAACACTTGACTATGATGTCTGGTTTCTATAGACCTCAATGGGCCACACATGTAGGCAGTGTGTCTTACTAGGCTCTACATACTGAAGACAACTTTAACACTGAAGTGCTCATATCTAAATGAATCTAATGCAACCAGCGTCCATAGATTCACACTAAGTTATGGTCTGTATGAACCATATATAGAAGATGACAGGAAACCTCACTTTAGGTGTGGTAATGAATAAACAAAACATGGAACAAGTCAACAGGATGAACATTTTTAATGAGAACTGCTCATTTGAACCAGAAGTGTGTGTAGCTGCAGGATAGACTCATTAAACTACACACAGCCTACTGTCGTCTTCTGACCATTCAAAGGGCTCGAACACCAGATGTTCAGTGACAGAGGTCAGTGCTTTATTGGAGCTGGGCCAAACTGAAAAGATTTACTGCACACCTGCGTACAAATCCAGTGACTTGAACTTTGAAGGGTCTGGTGTCTGTAGTCCATTAGGTGATCCATGGCAGCTACTGTACAGTGTGTAGTGTGAACAAGGAACAGTGACGGGCTCTCCACCACCACCATTAAATAACAATTGAGGAGGAATCGTTTGGAAGAACGCTGCTCATCATCCACACTTTAGAATCTATGACAATCACTCACTCAAATATTTGAATTACACCTTTCATATGGTTCATTGCCATTCAAAGTGTTTTACAGATGACCGACAAGCTGACAAGACTCTTAATTGACTGAAGTTTTTTCCTTATTTTTAAGGTTGATTTTTAAGGACATTACCATTCAAATTAATATAGCGGAATAGTCAGAGCGGGGGACATTTGTATGTGTATATTGGGGCCGTTGTAGCAGTGGAGTTGTAACTTTACAAACTGCAGAGAGCAGCAGTAAATTAGTCAAATTTAGGAACCCAACGCTTTGTCCACACTAGTCAGTGTAGAAATCAAAATGCTTATTTTCTGTAACCAGTGCAGCATTAAAGCATCGTGGAATTTGCCAGTTAGCTAACTCAATTCCCTAACATGCAGAGACAACCAAAGACAACCTAATCTTAGAGATGCTGTACGTACCCAGCAGGTGGACAAAATAACAGGAACACTGTACAATCAGTGGCGGCTGGCTGATAGAGGGCAATGGGGCATGGCCACACAAAAAAAAAAAAAAAAAATTATAATAATCATAAATTATACAAATTGTCAATATTTGTGTTTTTGAACTATGGAATGTACCCAGTAATATGTGTAAAATATGATATCTGCGCAAAATATATGCTTTTCCTGCTCGTCCTCTCTGCCTGTGTGCTCGTCTGCTCGTGCTCTCCGCCTGTGTGCATGACACGTCTCAGAACGCGCAGCTAGGGGGGCTAAATCGTTTTGGCCCAAAAGAGGCGGGTCTATGAAGCAGTTTAGCCAATTGCTGCCAATTGCTGCCAATTGCGGCTCCTCTGCGAATCGCCACCTTATCGTGGTGGAGGAGTTTGAGTGGCTCAGTGATCCTGGGAGCTATATTGTCCGGGACAGGTTTCAGGGGAGCCCAGACTAAGAGCGGTTCAAAACGACCCCTATGATAGCTAGCCCATGGACTTTAGCCACCTCGCCCGGACCAGGGAAGCCGGGGCACCCTCCCGGAGCCAGACCCAGGAGGGGAGCTCGTAGGCGAGCGTCTGGTGGCCAGGCCTTTGCCCATGGGGCCCGGTCGGGCTCAGCCTGAATAAACACCATGGAACAGCCACCCTGTGGACCCACCACCCGCAGGGACAAGCATCGGGGTCGGGCTATCGGGCTATGCAGACCGGGCGGCGGGTCGGGTGCGAGGCCTGGGCATGCCGATCGCCGGCAGCATAGACTAGCTCTAGGGACGTAGAACGTCACCTTGCTAGCGGGGAAAGAGCCGGAGCTGGTGCAGGAGGTGGAGCGATACCAGCTAGAAATAGTTGGACTCACCTCCACACACAGCGTTGGCTCTGGAACCAAGATCCTGGAGAGGGGTTGGACTTTGTCCTTTTCCGGAGTTGCCCAGGGTGAAAGGCGCCGGGCAGGAGTGGGGATACTCACGAGCCCCCGGCTGAGCGCCGCTGTGTTGGAGTTCTCCCCGGAGAACGAGAGGGTCGCCTCCATGCGCCTACGGGTTGCGGGGAGCAAAGCTCTGACTGTGGTTTGTGCTTATGCACCAAACAGCAGTTCAGAGTGTCCGGCCTTCTTGGAGTCGGTGGGAGGGGTCCTGGAAAGGGCGCCGCCTACCGACTCCATAGTTCTCCTGGGGGACTTCAACGTTCATGTGGGCAATAATGGAGAAACCTGGCAGGGGGTGATTGGGAGGAACGGCTCTCCCGATCTGAACCCGAGTGGTGTCTCGTTATTGGACTTCTGTGCTTGCCACAGTTTGGCCATAACGAACACCATGTTCGAACATAAGGTGGCTCATAAGTGTACCTGGTACCAGAACACCTTAGGCCGGAGATCAATGATCAACTTTGTAATCGTATCATTTGATTTGCGGCCGTATGTCTTGGACACTCGGGTGAAGAGAGGAGCAGAGCTGTCAACTGATCACCACCTGGTGGTGAGTTGGATCAGATGGCAGGGGAACAGGTTGGAAAGACCCGGCAAACCCAAACGTGTAGTGAGGTTAAACTGGGAACGTCTGGCGGAGGACCCTGCCCGGGATGTCTTTAACTCCCACCTCCGGAAGAACTTCTCACACATCCTGAGGGAGGTTGGGGACACGGAATCCGAGTGGACCATGTTCAAAGCCTCTATTGTGGACGCGGCCGCTAGGAGCTGTGGCTGGAAGGTCATCGGTGCCTGTCGTGGCGGCAACCCGAGAACCCGGTGGTGAGGGAAGCCGTCAAGCTGAAGAAGGAGACCTTCAAGGCCTGGTTGGCCCAGGGGTCTCCTGAAGCAGCTGACAGGTACCGGCAGGCCAGAAGGGCTGCAGCTGCGGTGGTCGCGAATGCTAAAACTCGGGCATGGGAGGAGTTTGGGGAGGCCATGGAGAAGGACTTTTGGTTGGCCTCAAGGAGGTTCTGGCAAACCATCCGACGGCTCAGGAAGGGAAAGCAGGGCTTACCCCAGGCTGTTCTCAGCAGGGGGGGAACTGCTAACCCGGACGGAGGACATCGTCGGGCGGTGGAAAGAGCACTTTGAGGAACTCCTAAACCCGACCAACATGTCCTCTGCAAAGGAGGCAGCGCCTGAGGACCTAGGGGGAGGGTCACCCATATCCCTGGCAGAGGTCGCTGAGGTAGTTAAAAAGCTCCTTGGTGGCAAGGCGCCGGGGGTGGATGAGATCCGCCCTGAGATGCTGAAGGCGCTGGACATGGTTGGGCTGTCCTGGCTGACACGCCTCTTCAATGTCGCATGGGGGTCGGGATCAGTGCCCATAGAATGGCAGACCGGGGTGGTGGTTCCCATCTTCAAAAAGGGGGACCGGAGAGTGTGCTCGAATTACCGGGGTATCACACTACTCAACCTCCCGGGGAAGGCTTATGCCAGGGTGCTGGAAAGGAGGCTCTGACCGTTTGTCGAACCTCAGATTCAAGAGGAGCAGTGCGGATTCCGTCCCGGCCGTGGAACAGTGGACCAGCTCTTTACCCTCGCAAGACTACTGGAGGGGCTCTGGGAGTTTGCCCAACCAGTCTACATGTGCTTCGTGGACTTGGAGAAGGCTTTCGACCGGGTCCCTCGGGGGGTCTTGTGGGGGGTGCTGCGGGAGTATGGGGTGCCGGACCCGTTACAACAGGCGATCCGGTCTCTGTACGACTGCAGTAGGAGCTGTGTCCGCATTCTCGGCAATAAGTCAGACACGTTCCCAGTGGGTGTTGGCCTCCGCCAGGGCTGCCCTTTGTCACCGGTCCAGTTTGTGATTTTCATGGACAGGATATCTAGGCGCAGCCTAGGGGCGGAGAACGTCAGGTTCGGGGGTCTCGGGATGGCCTCTCTGCTGTTTGCAGATGATGTGGTCCTGTTAGCCTCCTCGGATCATGACCTCCAGCATTCACTGGGGCGGTTTGCAGCCGAGTGTGAAGCGGCGGGGATGAGAGTTAGCACCTCCAAATCTGAGGCCATGGTTCTCTGCCGGAAACCGGTGGATTGCTCCCTCCAGGTGGGGACGGAGTGCCTACCTCAAGCGAAGGAGTTTAAGTATCTCGGGGTCTTGTTCACGAGTGAGGGTAAGATGGAGCGGGAGATCGACAGGCGGATCGGTGCGGCTGCAGCAGTAAAGCAGGCGCTGCACCGGACCGTCTTGGTGAAGAGGGAGCTGAGCCGGAAGGCAAAGCTCTCAATTTACCACTCGGTCTACGTTCCTACCCTCACCTATGGTCACGAACTCTGGGTCGTGACCGAAAGGACAAGGTCGTGGCTACAAGCGGCCAAAATGAGTTTCCTCCGTAGGGTGGCTGGCCTCAGCCTTAGAGATAGGGTAAGGAGCTCGGTCATCAGAAGGGAACTTGGAGTCGAGCCGCTACTCCTTCGCGTTGAAAGGAGTCAGCTGAGGTGGTTCGGGCATCTAATTAGGATGCCTCCTGGACGCCTCCCACTGGAGGTTTTCCAGGGACGTCCAACTGGGAAGAGACCCCGGGGAAGACCCAGAACACGCTGGAGAGATTACATCTCCCAGCTGGCCTGGGAACGCCTCGGGATCCCCAGAATGAGCTGGAACATGTTGCCGGTGAGAGGGAGGTCTGGGTCAGCCTGCTTGGCCTGCTGCCACCGCGACCCGATCCCAGATAAGAGGTGCAAAATGGATGGATGGATGGCTGATTAAAGATATAAATGAGTGACATACAATTTAGCCAATCAGCGCCCTCAAATAGATTCAGCGTGGGGCCAAAAAGATTTGGCCCCCCTAGCTGCGCGTTCTCGTCAGGAGAAGTCTCTACAGGCGAGCGCCAGCGCGAGCACTACTCCTCCAGGTCTCGTTTGAGAGGAGAACTTTGGCGGAGATTCTGCAGCCAAAGAGCTGATATCAGATCAGCCTGACCTCACAATCAGACAGCAGACTAGTGGGAAAGGGAAGCAGTACATGCGAAGCTTCTGTACTAGCTGAATACCAGACAGGTTTGGCTAGCTGGATGACGTTATGCTAATAACTTATTTAGCTTTTTAAAACAACGGGGGCAGATCCAGCACGGACAGCTACGGAGGAGGGATGAGGAGGAGATGAGAACACCAGGGTAGGGAGTGAGGGATGAGGAGGTAAGGAAGCATGAGAACACCAGGACACACATGGAGAACTCTGTCAAGCTACATATTAGGCAAAGTGAACATCTTTTCTTCTACATAGTTGTCCTCAGTCTCATCTGCTTAACTTGGTCATGGAGGCATCAACATTTAATTGAGATGGTAAATTAACAGTGAAAACTCATCATAGCTTAATTTAACATCAGTATTCATAATTACACTTCATGTTTGCTTCTCATGATCTTACCTGCTATAACAAGGTCCATAGGGACATCTCAATAAATACACATGTTCTATTATATTATATTATATAAGTGTTATTTACTGCTTTTTTTTGTGTTGGAATAAATGTTAAATATTTAACTGCAAAGTAGTAATGCCTTTGATAGGATGGCCCTACCTAGAACATTTTCAACCAGCCGCCACTGCGTACAATACAATACAAAAAGGTCAATGTACAGCTATTAGCAGACTGACAGAAGAAGAGTTACAAATTGATATTTTTTGAATGGATATTGAATTAAATGTACAGTACAAGTGTCTGTGTTGTTGATTACACTCCACACATTGCTTAATTTGTACTTTTTGGGGTCCAACAGCTCATCACTGTAGTAGTACCCTCAAAGGTACATACATACATACAGTACCCCTGTTGGTACATTCAGGGTAACCTGCAAGGGTACGTACCCTTACAGTTTCTACCTTGTGGGGACAATAATGGACCTAAATGTTCTTGGGCTATAAAATGTATCCTTAGAAATGTACACATTTGGCCCTTAGAGGGAAGATCCCCAGTGATATGCACATTTGTAGCTACTCAGTAGAACATGAGAAACAATTAAAAAAAACAATGTTTTATCACATTTAATCAGACATTTTAGTCATACAATTTATGGCAATATCACATTAAAATGAACAGGGACGTGCGGTCAGAGGAGGCAGAGCCTCACCTGTCATCATGAAAAGTAAAAAACAAATAATGATAAAATAAAAAATAATAATATTTATCTACTGATCTGTGTTGTAAATGTAATTTCTGTATGATTTCAATAATTTTAAGCATTTTTAGAGTCAAAATCGCTGAATTTGCGCATATCCTGTTCAAACAGAGAGGAGACACGCGAGGTGAGGCAGCGACGAGGGGTACATCCCAAGTCTCTTAATTCTCATTTCCTCGCTCCTCGATCCTCGATTGAACCGGAAGTTGTTCTGCGCCGCCATATTGACGGCCGTCCCAAAGCTCTTATTTAGCTCTGAGGATCGAGGAGGGAGGAGGGAGGAGGGATCTCTGAGGAGCCATGGAGGACCCACGAGAACAGACTTCCAGGAAGTGTTTTAACGGCCGACACGCCCCCTCATTGTTCATCAGTCATGTGATTGGACGCTGCAGCCGATCGGACTGATGAGATTTTGTTCAACATGTGAACAGTGAAGACGGATCACAGAATAAACTCAAGCTTTATATTTGATTCGTTTTCTGGTTTAAATAAATGTTCATTGTAGTCTGAACAACAAAAGGACCACAAACAACTTTCTTCATTTATTATAAAGATTTGTGTTTTCATGATCTGAACTTTTATTATGGAAACAATTAAAGTCAGAGGGAACTGGAGAGACGAAAAATATATATATATAATATATATATATATATATATATGGGTGGGTTGCAGTTGTGAGCACAGGTGAGTGGGGTGAACTGATGAGGTGGGATTGGCCGGCAAGCAGAGTGAAGTAGAGGCTGGGAGGCAGTAGGTGAGCAGTGGAGCAGACTGGGAGATGAATATTTAATGAATATGAACTCATGCATGCTCAGACACCTGATACACTTTTTTTAAATTGAGTTATAAGAATGTACAATCAATCTACCACACATATTATGCTTGTCATTGAATTAGCTGCTCGAACCCAACTCCTCCAGAAGAGATAGTGTACTGGTTTCCTGTTAGAGAACAGGTCCTGTTTCATGGACCCTCCAGAAGGTATGACAGGGTTGGTTTTGAGTAGAAGCAGATGATAAGGTGTTAAAGGTTCCACATCATTCAAGTCATTTGTTTTAGTTGTGATAGTTCTGTCATTCATCATAGCTTCCAACTCACATAAGGCTGTTTTCCCAGGCGTCATCATTCAGAACTTCTTCTCTTTCCACAGAGTTCAGACTTTGTGAGTCTCTCATATGGCTCTGTGGTGAGCGCCTGCTCCCGGGTTAAATAGCCACCCAAATCCTTATTGGATGAGATTCCAATTGATTTGATCATGATTTAGTTATTTCAATGATCATTTCAGCTCTTTTTGTGCAGCAATACAATTTTTACCTTGATCTGATGGTTTTTACAGTACCTCTACGACATAGAAATCTGCGTATAGATGGATAGATGTATACTTTATTCATCCCCAGGGCAAAATGTGTATGTTACAGCAGCAAGACATACAAAGTAGCAGAGTAACCAAAAATATTAAGTATTAAAAAATGCACAATATATACAATAAAATAACACAGTAGGACATATTAAAATCAGAATATTGAATGTAGAATATGGAATATGGTATTGCATTGATGCAGGAGTTAGTGTCCAAACTACTTGCCACCTAACGATGGAGGCATGTGGAAATTTGACCTTTCTTAGAATTGGTCCAACCTCGCGTTATTTCAAAAGGTCCAAAATAGTCCACGCTAACTGAAGTGAAAACTGACAAATCCGGCATCACACGGTCCTATTGAAGATCTTGCTCTCCTACTTTAGACTGCATTCGTCTGCAGAAAACAGTCTCTGATGTTCTCTAGTGCTGAAGAGTTTGCAGCTTTCATTCTGTTTCCTTCATAGTCTCTTTCTGGGAAATCGTGATGGTTTACAGGAAGGTTTTCCAGTTAATCAATTAAATTGTGGTGTACGTATGCCACTGGCCGTCCACATTCAACCACAGCTGAAGATGGGTTGAGTGGTCCATTTACACCCATCCTAAGCGGGTTCTTACATGCAGGGTAGGGTCCATTGCCAGTAAGGCCTCCTGAGGTCATTTTGAGAGAAAATGTTTCTCTTTGTCGTTGGTATCTTTATTTGAACATATGTTTTTTGGAGATCAATATAGTTCTTGCCATCCAAATCACCCACTTGTAGTCCAGTTATTTTACAAGTACTCACTGGTTTCTTTGGACTCATTGTTTGCAGGAGAACTATAGCACAGGTTGTATTGTTCTGCTGCCTTTGTAAGCTTTTATTTGTACTATTGACACCTTGCATTTTTTTCCAGCCCCGATATCCTCTTTCTCCACTGACAGATCTTATTGTCTGATCGGTCATTTCATCATTTGGTCATTCTTTGCAGGTTTATCAATTTGTTTCCCTGTGAAAACGAGTCTTGCGAGACATGTTTGCGTGTGCATGAGGTCTCCTCTCGTGTGTGTGTGTGTGTGTGTGTGTGTGTTGGAACCAGCAGGAGGAGAGAGAACGCTGGCAGCAACACGTATAGAGCAGAGCTGTGCTGGGAGGTTCCACTTAGTTCCATCATGGTAACGTGAGTATGGACGATGGTAAATTATAACGTTATCATGATGTGTTCAAATGTTATCTTGTAAAAAGTAGTTTTTGTTGAGAAACTTGAATCCAGTTGTTTAAAGGAAAAGTTTTCACAGCAACATTCAATAGATATTATGAATTATGAGCTGTTTAACTTCCTAACACGAGCTGTAAGCAGCTGACAACACATGATCACATGTCACAATTATTAATGTGACATACGATCAATACAAATATGATCTTTTATTTCCTAATCATTTGAATTTGTTGGCTATAGGCCATAATATACCATGAAACAGTTTCCTCTGACCATAATCGTGATATCAGAATGTCATATTGTGACATTCTGAATTACAAATACAAATCAAACCTTCTGGTAACAATCATTGTTGGGTGCACTAGAGGTGCTGAGTTAACAGTCAGATTGGACAGTGGACTCTTTATCAGGTGCATGATGCAATAAAATGACTGAAGTGAGATGAACGAGTGAAAACTTTATCTTATTAGAGAGAGCAGCTGTTATTATACGGCAATTTTTGCAGTTGAAGAAAGGTAATAAATCGCAATATGTTATTTCAGATATATCGCAAAATGTTTTAAATCATAATAAGATGATATTGTATCGTGGGTGATTCCCATCCCTACTAGCTATGCTGCTATCAATCCAGACGAGGGCACTTCTCAGGATACACAGAGCTCCTCTTCCTCTTCCTCTCCTTCTGTATGTATTTATGTCCCATTAATGCTCATTACTAACTTTGCGTCTCTCCTCAGGTTTCATGGATCGTGGTTCTACTTGCTGCCTGACACCCACTGCTACGATCATTATTATTAGTGTTAGACACATTTCTATTACTATTCCTGATCTTATTTTATTATTTTATTATATCCACTGTTATTATTAGTAGGAATCATTTTTCTTTCAAATGTGTGATTTGTGATAATAGGCTACAAATGAAATGAATTGAATTGAAATATACCATATCTCATTGAGCATCTGTGGTCCGACAACTATCTGCGCGTGCTCGTTAGACTCGTTTCACATTTTCCGGGTGGTTTGTCTAAACTTTAGTGTGCATGTAAATATGTGCAATTATTAAAACATTAAAGATTGTGACATTTGCCAGCTGGTTTGTCTTGTAACTCAAAGGCTTGTTGTTATTATTATTATTACATTTGTATTTATAGAATGTCCAGTGTTGTTCTAAACAAACGTCACGTCTCCTCACAACAATAAAGATTAATCACCAACACCTGATGATCTTTGTTATCTGGGACACGTCAGTGACGTCAGGTGAGAGGGCGGGGCCACAGGGTGGTAAATGCGCAGGTTGTTTGTGCGCTCAGGTGTTCTTCAGTCACTTCTGCTGTGAGCGGGGAAACATGGGGAAAGTTCAGGAGTTTGAGATCACGTTTAAAAAGAACAAAGAGGTGTACACTCCGGGCGAGTCCATCTCCGGAACCGTGACATTCAAACTGGGCCAGCCGCTGCAGTGTAAAGGTGAGAGTCCGCTAACATCGCTGCTATCACACATTGCGCACCTGGTGGGAGAACGCTGCCGTCGCTAAACAAGGAAGTAAATGTTTTGGACCACAATGGACTGTAACGAGGCCTCCCGCACTCACTGTGGGAATAACTTGTTGGTGTTGGAATGAACGTGGTAGTCCGGATCTGCAGTGATGGGGGGGTGTGACGGTCCCGTAGACCGGTTCATAACGTCCGTGTGACGGTCCTGTAGACCGGTTCATAACGTCCGTGTGACGGTCCTGTAGACCGGTTCAATGAGGGCTCAGTGAGACCGTGTGGGCTGATGGTATTTCTCCCACTCTCATAATACTAGACACAGGACCCGAACTGTTGTAAAACGAGGAATCGCAGGTCCCACTCCCACACAAATATGTGACCACACATCAAAAATATAATTCAGTTCATCAAATGCTATATGCATTTAATGAACTGTTAGTCTGTTAGAAAAACAAATCCCAACATTAAAACCATATTAAAACATGAAGCTTTCATCTAAGGCGGTCTGTCATGTCTTTGTGGATCATATCTTTCACATAATCAACGTGTTTTTAATGGTTATTATAGACATTTCTCAGCCCGAAACAAAGCACTTCATCTTAAAGTAAAACAAAAAAATCGAATACACACAATGAAAACATTTTGGGGAAATAATTAGATTTTATATTTACCTAAAAACATCTAAAAAGTATCAGATTTAATCTAAAATGTAAACTGTGGAGACAGAGGATGTTGTGTACATCCCTCTCTGTGACGTGATGCTCTACGTGAGTCTCCTGCAGCTCTCTGCTGGTGTTCCTCCATGTGTACGTGCTCTGTTAATGAGCAGTCCAACATCTTAAGCTTTGTGCTTTTCTCTGTGTGATGCTCTTCGGGGTTGTACGTTTGTAACGGCTGTGTCTGGTGTCTTCATCTGCGTTCACGTACTGGCACAGACGATGTTTCTGTCTGAAGGTGGTTCCACTCATTGACTGCTCGATTCTGACCTCTGGCACTCCGTACATTCAGCCATTTACCAGGTTCCCACCTGTTGAACATGTGCTGGAGCCCATTCTGCCCTGATTATTAAGTGACTCTTTCTCCTTGAGATCATTGTGGAGTGTTGCGTCTCTCTCTGTTTTCTCGTTGGCTTGCTGAGAGCAGCTGTTGTGTGTCTAAGAGTTCCTGTCTGACTGGTTACATTCCTCTTCAGGTAGAGCTGGTCCGACTCTCGTCACACATGAAACGGACTCGAACAAGAGTTTGACTCACTGATGGATTATCAGTTGGGTTGGGCCCCGAGACATTACTGGGCAAATATTGACATTGCATTACAAATCCGATACAATGGATATGAGGTTACTAGAGAACTGTTTCAGCGTTCCTTTAATATTGTTTTTACACTTAATGGAGTTAATCAGGGCTGTGCAAAGATATCCATATAGCTTACTGTCACGCAATTCTTTTGACAATGGTGTAGCGATGTGTGTGTGTGTGTGTACAGTTGGTACGGAAAGTATTCAGACTCCTTTAAATTTTTCACTCTTTGTTTCATTGCAGCCATTTGCTAAAATCAAAAAAGTTCATTTTATTTCTCATTAATGTACACTCAGCACCCCATCTTGACAGAAAAAAACAGAAATGTAGAATTTTTTGCAAATTTATTAAAAAAGAAACTGAAATATCACATGGTCATAAGTATTCAGACCCTTTGCTGTGACACTCATATTTAACTCACATACTGTCCATTTCTTCTGATCCTCCTTGAGATGGTTCTACTCCTTCATTGGAGTCCAGCTGTGTTTAATTAAACTGATTGGACTTGATTAGGAAAGGCACACACCTGTCTATATAAGACCTTACAGCTCACAGTGCATGTCAGAGCAAATGAGAATCATGAGGTCGAAGGAACTGCCCAAGGAGCTCAGAGACAGAATTGTGGCAAGGCACAGATCTGGCCAAGGTTACAAAAGAATTTCTGCAACACTCAAGGTTCCTAAGAGCACAGTGGCCTCCATAATCCTAAAATGGAAGAAGTTTGGGACGACCAGAACTCTTCCTAGACCTGGCCGTCCAGCCAAACTGAGCAATCGTGGAAGAAGAGCCTTGGTGAGAGAGGTAAAGAAGAACCCAAAGATCACTGTGGCTGAGCTCCAGAGATGCAGTAGGGAGATGGGAAAAAGTTCCACAAAGTCAACTATCACTGCAGCCCTCCACCAGTCGGGGCTTTATGGCAGAGTGGCCCGACGGAAGCCTCTCCTCAGTGCAAGACATATGAAAGCCCGCATAGCCCGCACAGACTATGAGAAATAAGATGCTCTGGTCTGATGAGACCAAGATTGAACTTTTTGGCGTTAATTCTAAGCGGTATGTGTGGAGAAAACCAGGCACTGCTCATCACCTGCCCAATACAATCCCAACAGTGAAACATGGTGGTGGCAGCATCATGCTATGGGGGTGTTTTTCAGCTGCAGGGACAGGACGACTGGTTGCAATTGAAGGAAAGATGAATGTGGCAAAGTACAGAGATATCCTGGAAGAAAACCTCTTCCAGAGTGCTCTGGACCTCAGACTGGGCCGAAGGTTCACCTTCCAACAAGACAATGACCCTAAGCACACAGCTAAAATAACAAAGGAGTGGCTTCGGAACAACTCTGTGACCATTCTTGACTGGCCCAGCCAGAGCCCTGACCTAAACCCAATTGAGCATCTCTGGAGAGACCTGAAAATGGCTGTCCACCAACGTTCACCATCCAACCTGACGGAACTGGAGAGGATCTGCAAGGAAGAATGGCAGAGGATCCCCAAATCCAGGTGTGAAAAGGTTGTTGCATCATTCCCAAGAAGACTCATGGCTGTACTAGCTCAAAAGGGTGCTTCTACTCAATACTGAGCAAAGGGTCTGAATACTTATGACCATGTGATATTTCAGTTTTTCTTTTGTAATAAATTTGCAAAAATTTCTACATTTCTGTTTTTTTCTGTCAAGATGGGGTGCTGAGTGTACATTAATGAGAAATAAAATGAACTTTTTTGATTTTACCAAATGGCTGCAATGAAGCAAAGAGTGAAAAATTTAAAGGGGTCTGAATACTTTCTGTACTGTATGTATGTATGTATGTATGTGTATTAAAAAAAAAAAAAGTCCTTTAAATTGCATCTACATGTAAATGAAGATTGGTCAGCGACACAATAAGAACATAATTCAGTATGTATTTTATCTTCAAATGTTGTGGCATGTTAGTAAAGATGATAATACAATATGCACTTTATTTACATGACGTATACATCTTTGGTTGAGTGCGTTCTCTGCTGAGTGACTAGTGCAAATACCTTCTGAAGTAGTTTTGATGGAATATGTGATGTATTGCATTATAATATACAGCAAGTTGTATTTTCAGCTATATTTTTACATTTTCAGTAAAAACAGTAAACGGAGTATTGCAACATATTGCATATATGTAATGTATCGTATTGCACCGATCTTATTGTAGCGTGTAGCAATAGTTTCTGTTGTTAAACAGCGTGCATGAACAGAAAGGGTTCCTGTCTGCTGTGGAGGGACTTGACTTCCTGCTCTGAGACCCCAACCCAGCATCAGTGTTGGGTCTCTTGTCTTCACATTGGAGTAAATCCATCAGGTGAAAACTAAAATGAAATGAATGTTGGCTTTTTGTTGGTCCATGAAAACAAGAGAAAGTGTTTCACTCTGTTGATAGAAGGCGTGAGGGCCCAGTGGCTCCCACAGCAAAGAGAGGATGTGGAGCCAGAGTGTGAACCAGCACCTGATCACAACGCTTTGTGTGCGATACTTGTCAAGTATTTTATATTCTTGTATGTGTATTACACAGCATATCATCACGGTAAACTTCATGAAAGACTCATCGTGGTCATTATTTAGCCTCTATGGCAGAGACGACACTGTAGGACGTAGAGGCCCAATGCTCTAGTTGCACAGTTTGTGGGAAGTGTTTCATGGTGCGGCTGCTTAGCTTGGCTCTGTGGCTAACATTACAAATCTGTGTATTCTTGTTTGCAGCCATCAAAGTGAACTGCAACGGTTTCTGTGGCATCACCAGTAAGGTCAATGACACCGCATGGACTGAGGAGGAGCAGTACTTCAACAGCACCATCTCTGTTGCAGATAAAGGTACGAAGCCGAACAATTGAGTGCTTGCTACAAAACTGATCCATCTGTTCATCCACGGGTTTGATCCATCCTGCTGTTAGTATTCGATAAGTGCAGTTTACCACATCGTAACTGTTCATAATATGAACTTCATATAGAGGCAAGTGTCCAGTCACAGATCAGATCGCTCAGCTAGCCTTACATATTTGCTTGTGCGTTGGTTTACCACAGAGGGTGAAACACGATCCACTCACAGATCTTAGACACATTTGATGGCAACGAAACAATAGTTTTATTTTCCATAATGTAAAGGTTAAAAAGTAAGTGAGAAAAATATTTGAAGTGTGAGGCCTGTAGTGGAAGGTTCCCATTTGCCACTGTGTATACTGCATGCAGCCCGGAGGCATACCTGGCTGGTGGGAAACAGCAGAGTGATTGTTGCTGCTTCAGCTGATCTATCTGTGCTCTCTTTGTCTCCTACAGGAACCATGAAACAGGGAGAACACACTTTCCCCTTCAAGTTCCTCATACCAGGTAGGAGCGTGGAGTGATGGGATGAACACTTGTCCCTGCACATTCTTGTGTGTGTGTGTGTGTGTGTGTGTGTTGACAGGCATGTTGATATTTACTCTACTGGTCTTGTGGTTCAGCAGCCGGGAGGATGGGGCTCTTATCCCATCATTCACTGGGCTTATGAGTGTTGTGTAAAATATTGCACTAAAGTAAACCAGCCAAAGTTATTATGCAGAGGCAGTACTTTGAATTTGACAATTTTAGATCAACATTCAAATCGCAACACCTAAAAGCTGCTCTAATCAATATAACAGTGGATCCAATGACCATGTGTAATATAAGTGAGGTCACTTATTTGAAATAACCGACAGGCAATGATCACCACTCCGCAGTTCCTCTCATCTGTGAGGAACATTTTAGTCTTTGTCAGCTCATTGTTTTGGTTTAAGGAGACACAGTTGAACTGTTTTGCTCTCATTAGCAGCAGCTGTATTCAGGGTAAAGCTTTGATAAAGCTACTGTACACTACGTCTTCCGCATCAAACTGCAGACAGACAGTTGGATACTAGCTGGGGAACATAGTGGAGTATCTTGTAGCTAAAAAGTCATTTTCTCTCAGGAGTTGGTGGAGACCAAAACGGCTTCTAATGAATGCTTGTGTTAATCTGTGTCTGCTGGATGTAAATGGATTTGTACTCCTATAGTGCCTTTTTAGTCATACAACCACTGAAGTGCTGGGTCATTCACCCATTCACACCCATTCATACACTGATGACAGGGGCAGCCATGCAAGGTGCCACCTGCCCATCAGGACTAACATTCATACACCGCAGGCACAGCCTACGGAAGTGTTGACAAAGCCATCCCTCTGGGTGTTTTTTGGATGCCATCCCTGAAGTACACAAACAGCTGTTCAGCGTGGCTGATGGGGACCGTACGTTCAACATAACATGCTAATGCACAAACTGGGAATCGCAGATTTAACTTCCCTCCCTGTCCCCCACATGGGGTGGAAGATGAAAAGCATCCAGCAGTATAACCTTCAGCCTGAAAGGACTCCTCACGTTCTTGGGTACAATGTAGGGGTTTGATCTGAGGGTAACCTCGCAAGCAATTGGCCGACTAAACCAATTCCACTAACTTCATGGTTGATGGTTAACAAACCGAATGTCTTGCGGACATACACTGGTAAAACCCTCTCTTTCTGTCGTGAATGGGGACGAAAGACACAGCTTGCTTCTGTAACAGGTCCTGGATTTCTGCTGGATAAGCAGAGGATGAGCGCTGTAGAACTGGAGAAAATAAACCAGTCTCGGTGCCCTATCCATCCCTTCTGTTAACACGCAGCTGCATTGCCACTACTCGTAAAACTGTATTCGAGGACGAGCGACGAGCTGTGGGACATCCCGCCCTAGTTTTCATCACTAGCAGGATGTCCCCACGGAGAGATGTTGGCGGTGGACTTGGGATGCTGATGTTGTGGATACTGATGACATATTGTCATCATCATTATTTGCAGACGAAGCCGATGTCTTGGCAGGGATGACCGGAGGCAGTGGCCAAGCGTTGTGGTTGGGGTGAGGATCTCTACCTTGTCTGTCTCGGGCTCTGGCTCGCTCTCATCACAGCAAAGCGTCTGAAATGATCCTTCTGCTTCTGGCATCGAATCTTGGGCAACGCTCTTCAGACTTGGCAGGTCGGTGGCTGCTGAACACTCTGTGTGGTGTATGCTAAGGCACCCCAAGCAGGCATGAAGATCTGTCCGAGCTGTGAGGCCGGGACATGACGGGCACTGATGAGGTTTTGCCGATGACTCCATTTGCAGAGATGAGCAGTCAGTGGGCAGATTGCCTTTCACTGAAGAGAAGCAGAGGGGTGTGCTGACTTATTTACTGTGGAGTCCGCATGTGATCACGTAGACACGTCCTGATTGGCCGGTTTGGCTTATGCAGATTTTCAGTGGGCAAATGCGTGCTTGTGATTGGAGGAGAGTAACATAGAGGTGCCGCCCCCTTGCCGACGACTCTGGTTATACTTCTGATGCGTTTTTATTGTTTTCGATACCTTCTGATTCATGATCATCAGCGTGATCAAACTTTGACGACGAGAACACTTAACAATCGCACTTTTGCCTCCTGTGGCTTTGTTGCATTGTTTGGAGAGCCGCTCAAACACTTCGGGAGCGAACCAGGCCCACTTTTCATCACCTATAGTCGGCAAGAGCTTCTTCAGCTGCGGCCTCCTACGTCAGGTGGACAGGATGTGGACTTTGATTGGTCGGATACCGAGCCCAGGACCAGGAAGAGAGGCCGCAGAGCTGGGGTCCAGATCAGGAACAGTCGGCGGGGGTACAAACCTGTGCTACACTCCACTATGATGGGGAATGTCCGCTCCTTGGCTAATAAGGTGGATGAGTTTTCAGCCTACTTGAGATACGATTCCCACAGAGCAACCTGCTGTGTTTTACAGAGACCTGTCTGTCTGACAGGATACCAGAGTCCCGTGTGAAAATAGAGTTTTCATTCCCTGTAAACAAATATAAATATCCCCCAATAATATACCGTGGGTGACAAGGGAAGGGCTATTAATAGGGAAGAAAACTGCTTTAGGAAGTGCTTTATGGAAGCACTTCCTGTAACAGACTTGACCTTTACTGTTTTAGAGACACAAAACAGGATCCATTATTAAAAGTGATCTGAAGTAGCATTTGAATAAAAGAGGTAAGGGGCGTGTCCCTTATGCCAACGTTTCTCCTCAAGATTTCCATCCACCACCTCCACCACAACCCATCACCTGATGCCTACGTCAGCAACAGTTTGTTCCACTTATTCATTCCACGGCACTCTCTGTCATCAGCGAACCTCTGACTCTTAAACAACAGTGAGATCATTCTGATTGTGGTGAAACAGGAGTTTGTCATTCTAATGTAATATGTTCTCATAGTTGGTTAAAGATGATATCGTTCAATGGATCACGAGAAAGCATTTCTGTGTCTTTTGGTAATAACATTCGTACCTCGTGATGTGTAATAACTTCCATAAATATGTTTGTACAAATCTGTCCACTTTGAGTTTCTTATCATAAACCATTTCAGAATTGTATTATTTTTGTGGCTTTTTTGTCACATCCTGATCTTTGGTGAACATCATGAACACACACCGTGTCCCTCACCTCCTGTCTGCACGTCGTTGCCATGGTGATTCTGTGTGTTTAGACTTTGTTCGTGACTCACTTACCAGGTGAAGCCTCGTTAGTGTGACAAGAAGCACAACAGAAACTCAAAAGCAACCCGACCGGTTATTCCACTGTTGAGAATCTCAATCTGTCTCAGATCTGAACTACGTGTGCTTTCACTGTGCAGGTGCATCAGGACACGCTCTACACACATGGTTGTTTTAAGATTATTTGTTTGGCATTTCTGCCGTTATTTGACAGTGTGGATACCCAGACTAGAGAGAGAGGAGAACGTCATCAAACAATGGTCACAAGGCTGGAATTGATCCATGATGTTGGAGTTAAATGGCTGCTGTCACTGCCTTGCTGACAAGGCAGTCTAAGTCTTGTCTTTTTCATGTTCACGTTCAGTTTATAGAAAAATATCATATTACAAAGTGTGTGTGTGTGTGTGTGTGTGTGTGTGTGTGTATATACATATATGTATGTATGTATGTATGTATATGTATGTATATGTATGTATATGTATGTATATATATGTATGTGTGTATATATATGTATGTGTGTATATATATGTATGTGTGTATATATATATGTATGTATGCATGTATGCATGTATGCATGTATGCATGTATGCATGTATGCATGTATGCATGTATGCATGCGTGTGTGTGTGTGTGTGTGTGTGTGTGTGTGTGTGTGTGTGTGTGTGTGTGTGTATATGTGTGTGTGTATATGTGTGTATGTATATGTATGTATATGTATGTATGTATATGTGTGTATATATATATGTGTGTATATATATATGTGTGTATAT
>NW_022280202.1:210583-215136 GCF_004355925.1 Anarrhichthys ocellatus | reverse complement strand
TATTATTATTATTATTATTATTATTATTATTATTATTATTATAATAATAATAATAATAATAATAATAATAATAATAATAATACAGGTGATTGGATGTTTTTCTTTTAGGCATTATTTCCCACGGATGACCTCTGGTCACCACCTAACCCCAGTCTGTGTGCTTCTCCTAGCTGTGAAGAGAAGGAAGCGGAAGATGGGAATGTACAACCTGGTCCCCAAGAAGAAGGCCAAGACCCTGAAGCAGCAGGAGAAGGCCGGTCCTTTATTTATTTATTTATTTATTTATTTATTTATTTATTTATTATATTATTTACATTATTTATGTATTATATTATATTATTTATATTATTTGTATTATTTATTATTTATATTATTTATATATTATATTATTTATGTATTATATTATTTATATATTATATTATTTATGTATTAAGAGCAGGTCTACACCATACAGACACCAGTACATCTCAGAGGTACATGTAGTATGTTATACTGTACTACATCTCAGAGGTACATGTAGTACGTTATACTGTACTACATCTCAGAGGTACATGTAGTACGTTATACTGTACTACATCTCAGAGGTACATGTAGTATGTTATACTGTACTGCATCTCAGAGGTACATGTAGTATGTTATACTGTACTGCATCTCAGAGGTACATGTAGTACTTTATACTGTACTGCATCTCAGAGGTACATGTAGTACGTTATACTGTACTACATCTCAGAGGTACATGTAGTACGTTATACTGTACTACATCTCAGAGGTACATGTAGTACGTTATACTGTACTACATCTCAGAGGTACATGTAGTATGTTATACTGTACTGCATCTCAGAGGTACATGTAGTATGTTATACTGTACTACATCTCAGAGGTACATGTAGTACTTTATACTGTACTGCATCTCAGAGGTACATGTAGTACGTTGTACTGTACTACATCTCAGAGGTACATGTAGTACGTTATACTGTACTGCATCTCAGAGGTACATGTAGTACGTTATACTGTACTACATCTCAGAGGTACATGTAGTACGTTGTACTGTACTGCATCTCAGAGGTACATGTAGTACGTTATACTGTACTACATCTCAGAGGTACATGTAGTACGTTATACTGTACTGCATCTCAGAGGTACATGTAGTACGTTATACTGTACTGCATCTCAGAGGTACATGTAGTACGTTGTACTGTACTGCATCTCAGAGGTACATGTAGTACTTTATACTGTACTGCATCTCAGAGGTACATGTAGTACTTCATACTGTACTGCATCTCAGAGGTACATGTAGTACGTTGTACTGTACTGCATCTCAGAGGTACATGTAGTACGTTGTACTGTACTGCATCTCAGAGGTACATGTAGTACTTCAGCTGTTTTGGTCTCCACCAACTCCTGAGACAAAATGACTTTTTAGCTACAACGGGATACTCCACTATGTTTCCCAGCTGGTATTCTAGCAAAACTCACTGGCGGGCGATCAGAAGAGCAACGATGGAAGCAACGCTCCTCGCACTCAAATCATAGTTTTCTCCTCGCAAGCTTCACTTTGTTTGGATCTCATTTGTTCTTGTGGATGGTGACAGTAATGTGACAGTAATTTGACAGTGTGGTGGAAAATTTCTAGGTTAATCGGGAGGAGAGAGTTTGTGTTCTCAAATCAATAATGAAGTCATCAGAAGATTCAAAGTTGTCTTTTTCCGTTCATTCTCTTGCAAGAGGGAAGAAAGCACAGCAACTAGGTATTCAGTAGACTGCGTGAATGCTTCTTCGACGAAGTGCAATATTCAACATCATTTATGCATACAAAGGTTCACGCCTTTACAACTTCAGATAATGTGTTAAAAAGGGAGTATGATATTTCAGACACAGGCTGTCTGTTCCTGCGGACGTTAGTTTCTGGAGTCAAGGTCTTGTCTCTGTGTCTCTGTCTTACCAACAAAGAAACAGTGTCTCTTCACTTCCCACCCTTGTGGGAAAAGATAACAAGACACCTTGATACAAAACTAATTAATATCTTCTGCAAGACTACTGTTTTGTGTCTGTCTGTGTTCCACACTTTCAGTTGTACATTCTCTAACATTTCACATGACACTATAACATAACCTAACTTATACGTGGTCAATATATCTGTATTACGATCTATACTATAACATAATTTCCCATTACAACAGTAATTTGACCCCTTACTAATACAGGAGTAATACCATCTTCTTTTATTAGTTGTTGTTGGTACGATCCACATGTTTACATTGTTTGCATAAAAGTAGTGAATGTGAGGTTAAGCCATAGGAAGAGAGTGACTGGCTTTATTTCTGATCACAAACACATATAAGGGAAAAATAAGTTAACTAGCAACATAACTGAGAATAATTTATTTTAAATAATTACACTCTGCGTAGTGAGTGTGGGAATGAAACACTGCTTCATCTTTTGGAACATGAGAGCGCGTATATCACGTAGTCCTGAGTCCATACATGGAATGGAGGCTTAAAATATGACAAATAACAGAATACGTGTCACCAGCTGTCACTGATACAAATGTTCCTTTTCTTGATCAGAAGGAGGAACCAGGACCCAGTGTGGAGAAGAACAGAGCTGCAGCACATGAGACAGCAGGCATTCTACCAGAGACGGTGAAGAGCAGAGAACCGACAGCCATCAAGAGTGAGTCGTTGATGGAGGCGGAGCCTGGAGAAGGCTGCCATGCTGAATACACAGAGCTGGCCTTGGACTGTCTCGATCTGAAGGCTCAGGAAGAGCTGCTCTCGCCTCCCTCGTCAGGTGACAACAGCATCTCACTGACTCATTTGCCTTCAAGGTTTTTCTCCAATCCATCTGTATAGGTCACAGGTGAGTTTCCTGCTGTGATTAGTGGTGGAATAATGGGATGTGTGTGTGCAGGAGCAGCAGCTGAGGTGACAGAAACGGACCTGGCTGAGGAGCTACCGCTGTGCTGCTGTCGCATGGAGACTCCTCACAGCGGAGGCAACGTTTCCACACTGGAGCAGAGCTGCATGGCCATGGAGAGCACGGATGGAATGGTAACATCCTCTGAAGTAATGAAACAATGCTATCTATCTATCTATCTACGTATATCTATAGAGATCGATATAGATCTCTATAGATATAGATCGATATAGATCTCTATAGATATAGATCTATATATATTAGTGCTGGACAACGATTACAACTTTTAATTGCGATTAATCTCATTGTTATGGCAAAGTTCAATAATGAATTCAAAAGTAGTGTATTGTGCACTTTTATTTTAAAGTACTGCTATATGAACAAAAGGGCAATAACATCTGGTTTAAACACATCAGGTTGTTGTTAGCAGCAGTGTTGCCTTTACACAGCAGCAGTTATAATGATTCTGATCATAGATATTCAGCCGGGTTGTTTTTATTTTGCGCCTACGGTTGTTGAGTGACAGTCGAATGCGTTGGCGTTCATCCCGGTGGTTTTCGTCCTCTGCCGGTCTGTAGTTTGTTGTCCCTCATGTCTGCTGCTGGACCTTCTTATGAACCGCCGTCTTTGAAATGTTAAGGATGGAAGCAACCTGACACTCGCTGTATCCCTCTGCTAGTAAAACCAGAAGTGAACCCTTCTTCTCCTCACTCAAAGCTTTGTTTTAACTCTTTTGGCGCGGTCCGTAGTCACTTTTATTATCCTAATTACTTTTGAGGTTCTTCTAGCACTGTTTCTGCCGTCCAGCTGGTCTACAGAAGAGGATAGTGATGACAACACCACTGGTTTTATACTTCATTAAATAAGATTTAATTGTCTAAATGAATATATTTGTATTTGAAATTTTGGAGAAATGTTGTCAGTAGTTCATAGAATAAAACAAAAAATGTCATTTTACTCAAACACATACCAATAAAACCAGAGAAGTGAAGTGGTCCAGAGCTGTATATACAGTTATGTGTAAGCTCAATAGAAGCTGTTGCTGGGTAAGATTATTAAGGGTCCAAATACACCAACAGTACTGGAACCCTATTGGTTTTAATGTTGTACAGTCTGATTATTATTATTATTATTATTATTATTATTATTATCATCATCATCATCATCTCTTCTCCTCAGCTGATCCGGTGCCAGAGGCGAGTGATGAAGCAGGAAATGATGCGACCCTCAAACACGGTCCATCTGCTGGTTCTGTGCGAGGACCACCGGGCCGGTATGGTCAAGCACCACTGCTGCCCCGGCTGTGGACTCTTCTGCCGGGCGGTGAGTGGAACAGAGCACACTGATGCTGTAAACACGTGGCTGTCCGACAGCAGCACCGTACTCTCTGTTACTGCGATTGTGTATGAACAGTATCATTTTATCAGGAGTGCACTGGTTATCTGTGGAAAGATTTCAAGTAGAACTCATGACCAAGAAACATTGTGGTCCGATGTTAGTCATGGAGGAACATTGTTACAATATCATCCACCAGCTGAGATGGTTTTAAGCTTGTTCCTCCTCTCTTTCAACTTTGTCTTCTTCACTCTGGTGTGTGTGTGTGTGTGTGTGTGTGTGTGTGTGTGTGTGTGTGTGTG
>NW_022280202.1:199139-210573 GCF_004355925.1 Anarrhichthys ocellatus | reverse complement strand
GTGTGTGTGTGTGTGTGTGTGTGTGTGTGTGTGTGTGTGTGTGTGTGTGGCTTTACCGTGTGTGTGCTGACGTAAAGCTACGATGCGGGGGGGCACGTGTGTGTATGTGAAGAAATTGAAACAGCTCTACGGGTCGGCACGGTACAATCAAAATTCATGTCGGGCAAATTCTTACTGGTGTACCTTCCATACCTGTTAGTTCAGTGTACTGAAGCAACATACATCACATGACACGGGTACGTTTGAGTCCAATAATTAAAGAGTTGCTTTAAAAACATACATTCATGAACATACATTCACGAGGAGATGAAATAGAACGCATGTCTTACTGTCAGTGAAACCACGCAACAGCATTAAGATGAATATAAGTTTCACTATTGCAGATGCAAAATGCATCTTCCATGTTAGTGCATCAATAATAATCTGATGTATAATAACAGCTGAAGAGCACATGTGGCTGCACAGTGAGTGAGTGACTCTGTCCATGATTATATATTATATATGCTTACATAGGAATGCACCCATTGATCAGCCAAACATCGGTATCAGCAGATATCTTCTCAACGTTGACTGCCATCAGCCAATCGACAGAAAACACTGATGTGTTAATGTGTTGTGTTGCATCAGTAACAACAGTAACCAGCAGTCACTACAACGAAACATGAAGCAGAAGAACTACGGCTTACAAGATTCCTTAAAAACAAAGTCACTGAATACAGACGGAGCCGTGTGTGCACAGTGGCTCACTAGAAGCCTGTCAGTCCGATGAGGGGCGACCGTGGGATCATCCTCCGTGCTCTGCAGAGTGTCGTCCATACCGGTGATCCAGTCCCTGGTGAGCAGAGTCCAGCAGCAGGCTCAGTGGTAGAGCAGGGTGGTCCCTCAATCGGAGGGTCGGTGGTTCGATCCCCGGCTCTGCTAGTCCATGTTCATGTGTCCTTGGGCAAGACACTTAACCCCAAGCTGCTTCCGTAGCGTGTTAGTTAGTCCTGATGGGCATACGTGTGTGACTGATGACATGTAGCGTTAAAGCGCTCTGACTGGTCGGAATACTATAAAAGCGTTCTACAAGTCCAGTCCATGTACCACTATGTCAGACTGCCACTCTGTCGTCCCACTGTGGGTCCAGCCCGGACAGCTAAAGCAGCGGCGAGCTGTCCACCCGCAGTGTCCACCCGCTGTTCTGCCTCCACTAGTCCACTCGTTTAAAAAAAAAAGCCAAACTGGGCCTGTCAAAGTATCGTCTATGTGGGAAACACTGCTCATGTTTCCAATCGCTGTTATATTACATTTGATTAATGTCACAAAACAGATATTGTTGCTGGGCTGTGTACTGAAACATCCTCCGTATGAGCAGGTAGCTGTAGAGACCATCAGAGGGCGTTCGATGCATTTTTTTAAAAACATAATCTTATTCATGTGAAGGGTTGTGACTTACATTTGTATTCTTGAATTTGTTCCCATACAAAGACAGTGTCTGACTCTGAAACAGCTGTTTCCTCGACACAAATTAATTAAATGGATCGTGTTGGTTACGTTCTCCCCCGCTGCGTTCTGAGTATGAGGCGTGAAAGTGTTCAGCACACCAACATCAAAGGCCTCGCTAGCGCCTTCTGAAGACATTTGCTATCCGACCAAACTGCTTAGCGCACGCAACACCTTACAGACGCGCACAGTGGAGAGTGCGTGTGACGTAGCTCTGGCGAGCGTTGTATCCTTTAGATGTGGGGCTCACATCGATTGACAAATCGCGTTAGCGTAATGTACGCTAACGCGATTTAATGCAGCGTACGCCTCACCGGCCTGTACGTGTAACATCAGCACACTGCACTGACGCTCTGATCACTGGGCCTGTGTGGAGCTGGGAGGGCTGCACGTGTTCTCATCTGGTGCTACACGCCGAAGGGAAGAAGCTGAACGACAACAAATATGTATTGGAGCAGAATATTTCGTTAGATCAAATGATGTTGTGAATTTTTTGTTCATTTATCTTTGTTCAATAAATGTTGACTTTTGAGACGAGTCCAGAGAGGACTGAGGGGGGAAGAGAAGGTATCTGTTGATTATTAATGATAATTCTAATATCGATGTTATCAACGCATCTTCCAAATATTGTGTGCAGCCCTACAAGCCACACAACGCTGTTTTAAATGAGACAAACACGGAATTCAGACCAATAACCTTATTGTTCATCTAACTTATCGATTCTTAATAATCATGTATGAACAGACACAAAGGCTACATGGACGGTTCCCAGCTGTAGCTCCCAGCAGCAGTTTCAGCACCTTGGAGAGCACCGCTCACTACGACACTAACGCACTCCGACTCCTGGTAGAGCCGGAGCTACACAACACAAAGACACCATCGACACTGGTGTTCATATCTGACAGCAAGCAAAGAAAAACAGATGCACAAACGTATAACAGCAGCTGTTGTTAATGAAATAGACATTAACCTACATTGATTGACTAATTAATTTCTTTATTTAATTAACAATAGCCAGGCTATTTGTTTTTACTGTTGTACAGTAGATTACATGCTGAGTTCATTCTGCTGACTTTTAATAAAATGCATTCATGGAACTTGGATCCAGTTTGTTCTTTGGCTATTTAAAACATATATCCGGAGGTTGTTATATATCGCTCTAGAGTTATTATTATTAAAAAGAACAGTCGAGCATGAACCCTGCTGTAGCAGGCCAAGAGGAGGCGGAGTCTGTGTTTGAGTCAATGATGCTTGGTGCACAAAGACAGTCAGAGTTGATGGACAAAACAAAAACGTATAATAATATGATCATGAAATATAATTGATATAAACAGCAACTAAAAGCAGAGCTGTTTAGTGAATATCCTTTCTATGAAACATGGAGTGCTGTACTTGGTTTGTTCAGAAAGAGGCTGAAGGAAGCAGAAATATGTGAAATACATTTAAAAGAGTGGAATGCCCCGTGTAGGAATAGTGGTGAAAACACAGAGCCCTCCTCCCTACATGCACGCCGAGCTGTCAGTCAAACTGTGTTCGAGTGCATACGAGATTACACGTACAAGCAGGTGTGGCGTTTGCTACAGCTCAGCAAAGTACACGTATATACATACACGCGGTAGCCTAGCAGGTACGCAGTGAAGGTACTGAGCGCTAGTGTGCTGAACTATCGGACCTCACAGGAGGCCACGTCACACACCGGTAACACGTCTGAATGAAACGATGTTGGTGCGCTGAAAGCTTTCACACCTCCTACGCGCTCGCACCTGCTCAACGCCCGCTCATCAAGTTGACTTTGGAGGCGGGACGGAGCAGACTGTGGCTGCTGCAGGGCACCAATGAGAATGACCATGTGACATTTTAGAATTTAAATGATAGCATATGCGACCATGTTGGTTTGGGTCTGGAGCCCTGAGTAGCTGAAAGTAATGGACTCATGGTGACATAGAAAGCTAAACAATGTTTACAGATCGTTGAAGCTTCTGTCTCTCTAAGCTCGTAGCAGTGCCGATGCAAAGTTCACCAAACCTGACTTTGATCAATGATGGCGTTGAATAACATCAATTCAAATGGACATGTTTGGAACCTGACAAGTGTTGTAGGGGCACTCAGACCGGTCGGGAACCCCAGCTCTAAATGTGTCTGATGTTGTTTTCACTTTTGATCACCACATATTTATTATATGGTATATATACTGTATATTAGAATATATTGAGATACTGCACTTCTAAACCTTAACACAGTGTTCTCCTGGTCCGTCCCACAGGGCTCCTTCATGGAGTGCAGGCCGTACGGCAGCATCTCCCACCGCTTTCACCGCGACTGTGCTTCCATCTTGAGGGATCTCAGGTTTTGCCCTCACTGCGGAGAGGACGCCAGCGGTGCGAAGGAGGTCACGGTGTCCAGGGCTGATCCGTGTCCCTCTGTACCCAGATCAAACCCTGGGCCGGCACTCCCAGTGGCCACCCTGCCTTCAGTCCCAACCGTGCCTGCTGTTCCACAGATACTCCGAGCTAAGAAGACCAGCGAGCCCCAGAGGAGCAGGAATGAAAGCCCGAGCAGGTAACGTGTTGTCACAGAGACATCACTGATGTCACAAACACATTCTTGCAGACTGGCTTTGATGTGATGTCGTCGCTTTCCTGTTCTCATTCAGTTTTAGTTTTATTTGTTGATTTTACTAATTATATAATATTATTGTGTGTGTATGTGTGTATATTTCTATTTTATTCTTTTCATTTTTTAATTATTTGTATTGATTATTTGATTTGATTCATTTCTTAGTTTATTTTAAACATGTCTACCGGTCTCACTGAGCTTTCTGTTACTGTTGTCTTGTTTTTGCTGCTTTGACTGTGAAAGCACTTTGTGAACTCTGTTTTTAACGCTGTTATATAAATAAAGTTATTATTATTATTATCATCATCATCACAGCTATTGAAAGGATGATCCCAGCTGTCATTCTCTCTGCAGTGTAAACAGCGAGGCTGTGTGTGTTGTGGACCGACAGCCTAAAGAGTCACTAGAGAGCATCCTGATGGCGCTGGATGATGACAAGTAAGGTTCACCGTGGAACATTCAGTGTTCTAAAGGTACAGCATGGAACCACAGTTTGCATCTCTTTATCCTTTGTAGCCTGAAACCAAAGAAGGTGAAGTACCCCCCCCGACAGCTGTACATCTCTGCTAAAGAAGGAGAGCTCCAGAAGGTCCTTCATCTCCTGGGTAACTCCATGTGCTACTGGACACAAAGCAGCTCCGCTTACAGTCACTCAATCTATATGTTTGAGCATCTTTGTTATCACACTAATGGACCAAACTTTGTACATTGAAGTTGACGGGAAGGACCCCAACTTTCTGATGGAGGGCCCAAATAAAGGCACCCCTCTTCATGCAGCAGCTGCTGAGGGCCACCAGGAGATCTGCCACATGCTGGTCCAGGTGAGGAGACCCACATCACTACAGGCTGCACCTCAGGGCCTGCATGTCTTCATCACCTGTGTGTTTGTGACTCCTTTACGTTATTTTTGAAGGTAGCATTAACATCCAGATGTTTCCTCCTCTTGACTTCCACCCGTTCTCTACCTTAGTATGACGGCTATTTGTAAATGGAGCAACTGCAGTGAAGTTCACACATGAAGAGCAGTTTGTAAATGCAGGTTCAGCACTTTGCATATAAATGTAACAACATCCACATTATGTTAAAATCCTTTAAAACACATTAATTTGTCGATTTCTATTTATTTAAAACATGAACAACTGTTGTGAGCATCAAAATACATCTGTGAATCTGTGTACATTCATTGATATGCAGACTGATCTGACCCCACATGAAAGCAAAATAAGTTTTCAAATCAGACCGTGAGATTCCACTAACGTACGAGACGTTGAACTGAACTGAACTGGCACCATTCTCTGCTTTAGTGTGGAGTCAGCAGAATAAATCCCACGTGTTCAAGTGCAGCAGGCACCACGATAGCTGTGGAGCCCAGAAACCCTGCTGGTCCGTGTCTTTAGTGTGTGTGTGTGTGTGTGTGTGTGTGTGTGTGCGCGTGCACTCGTACTATAGGCTGGAGCCAACCTGGACATGTTTGATGAGCAGCAGAGGACCCCGCTGATGGCGGCCTGTGAAAACAGCCACCTGGACACAGTGAAGTACCTGCTGAGAGCTGGAGCAGCCGTCGGCCACAAGGTGGGTCGGTGCAGTCTCACTCCATCACCCTTCTGCACTACTCGACACCAATCGTGTTGTTTTTACCTCCTGAGAACATATTGCTCCTGTTGATGGCTGATGTAGCAGCACATTCTAAAAGAACCAGAACCAGTTTACATCATCATGGAAGAAAGAAATGATACCATCGAGCTAAGCAAACATTGAAAAAACATTAAAATGCAAAGCTTGTATGTCGTTCAGGACCATAAATGAAGACAAATCAACATCTCTTGGATGTGTGGTTCTCAGATGTTCCTCCGCTGGTGAGACTCTGGGCTCCTGGAGAAGAAGGCGTCTGTGAGTTAATGAGGCTGTTGACTGTGGCTTGTAGGTTGTTCTCCCAATTCTGTTCAGTGACTGTCCAGAGCTGTTGGAGTTGTTTGGAAGTAGCTTTGTGCAGCACGGCTTTGGAGGCAGGTTGTAGTGGAGAAGTGGACATGTGATCCTCAGAGATATCCCAACATGTGTTTCCTGTGGGGCATGATGGACGGCTGAGGAAACGGTCTTTACTGCGGGTTCACAACAGCATCAGGTCCGTACAGATGTATCTCATAGTGTGCAGAGAGAACGATATGCTAATTGAATAGAAACAAAAGTGTTTCTTTGAAATGTATTGTACTTTAATGCACATCACACTCTTCTTTGTATGTCGCCATGCTGCCTGGTTCTCTCCACTGATGATTAGAGTAACAGTCTGGTGACATATTATGGGAGAGAAACAGAAATCTAACCAGTTAAGCAGTGTGTCCACAGGAACCAGTGCAGCTCAGTCTGGTCCCACACACACATTTAGACTGGTCTGTACAAGTGTCTTCGGTTCAGTTTGCTAAATGTTAAAGGGACCTTTGAAACAAAGATGACCCCTCCCTGTAGGAAGAAGCTGCTGGCTCAGCAGGTGTGTTAACCACATCCTCTACATGGTGTGTCAGCTTGCTGAGATGCTTGTTAGATGTAATTCTCTGTGTTGGTACATTTGTCTACAGCTCAGGGTCTAAACAGTCCTCACCTCCTGCCGGCTGTAATACTCTACTGAGAGTATCACCGCCTCTTCACCGCCTCACATCCCAGTCGTGGACTACTTTGCTTTAGAGAGATGTTTTGTGCTGACGTGGCGCTCTCGTCTCTCTTCCAGAGGGGATCAGTCACAGTGCAACACGTCAGTGACAGCGACACTGTTAGAGGTTCTTGTTGTTCTGGGTCTGCTAGGCCTCCCGCCCCGACACCTCGCAATTCATCTTTATGATGAAACATTCATCAGGTTGAAGAATGTGCAGTTAAGGACAGTTTGTCTGGTTCAGAAGACTTGGACCACTTTCCCACTAAACAAACGCTCCTAACGTCTGTTATTCCCGGGACGAATGACTCAGCAGTCGTCCCGGTATCGATCAGCTCCGCTCCCTTCAGCAGTGATGGAAACATGGAGGACCTGACCCTCCTCCAGCGCTATGCTGTGTGGCACACTGTGAAGTACAAATATACAGTTAACATGCTGTCCTTCAGAGTCACAGACTCCATTCAGACACCACTCACCTGACCTCGCTGATCACTGTACAACAGAAAGAACTCATCACAACCATCTGTTAGCTTTCAGCTACTCCATCAATCACCAACTCTGATGTGAGACTTCATCTTAACATTTTAATTCATGAAGTCAGTAGATATTAGATTGTGTATGGTTCAGTTATGATAGTCATCATGGAAGCATCTGCACAGTCTCCCAGCTGCTTCTCAAACTCTCAGCTGCTCAACATCTTTTCAACCAAATGTATTATTTATATTTATATTTTGTGATGACGTTATTAACGTCGAACAAATGTAATCGATGGACATCAATTAACGATGTGAGTCAGTGAATCTGGTCACATGTAATCCTCTTCATCCTTATTCATTGTACACTTCGTCATATTCTTTGTTCAGTTCATTCATTTCTACTTTTTATCGTTTATTCATTTATTTTCTGTTTAGTGTAGTTAGTCAAATAAATATTCATCTATAAAGAACTTGATCATATTATTATGAAACAATAAGTCGCTGCACACCTTGAGAAGAACTCCGTAGCGACCCTGAGATTAAGCTTTAATTCATTAATATCACATTGTTTTCCCTGGTGTCCTGAGTTTAATCTAATGTTAAACTCTGTTACTGGATCTGATGGTGTCTTATAGCAGAAGCTGAGTACCATCATCTTGTTCGTACTAATTGATGCGTTTACGATTCATAATGGAGTTATTGATAAGTTACATACTTTGATATTTAATTATTATTGATTAAATCGTCTACAAGTGAAACGGCTCCGGTTGAATGTGACTCATGTTGTCGTCCCAGGACATCATCGGGTTCACCTGTCTGCATCTGGCTGCTAAACTGGGACATTGTGATATTGTTCATCATCTGCTCTCCAAAGCATCCAGACACGTCAACGGTCAGGTAGAGTCACACACCAACAGCTCATTAATATTCATATGTTGGTGTACATCTGTGCACGGGACTAACCGCCTGCGTCTGTGCAGGACGACGGGGGATGGACTCCCATCACCTGGGCCATTGAGTACAAGCACAAGGAGCTGGTCCACCTGCTGCTGGCCAGAGGGGCCGACGTGAACATCAGGGACAAGGTGAGTGCCCACCGTACGCTGTGCACTGTGACACATGTGCCACACACACACACACACACACGCACACAGCATTGCAGCCCATCGAGGTCGACTCTCTGACCGGTGTGATCTCTTGGATGCATAACGTTTCACACTGTCGCTCAGAGGTAGAGCGGCTCCGTCAGTCCACATGTCGGAGCATCCTCGGGCAACATACTCGACCCCAAATGTCTCCTGAAGGCTGCATCGGGGTGTGAGTGTGAGTGATTGGATTAGATCCTGATGGGCAGGTGGCTCCTTGTATGGTAGTCCTGCCATCAGTGTGTCAATGTGTGTGAATGTGTGTGAATGGGTGAATGATGACGGTGTTAAAGAGCTTCGAGTGGTCACAAGAGAAATAAATCAATTCAAGTCCAGTTACCAATGTAGTCAAAGGTCACCGTGACCTTACAAATGTCTCGTGTGATGAAAACAAATGGATGTAAAGTGCAACATGACTGGTTGGCATTACAGCACAGTCCACTGGGAACCAGTGGGGCACTGGGAGCTCTGTCAGCTTCTTGTATGTGATAAAAAGATCTGATGACAGCATTCATAACCCTGTCATTGTGCTGTATAACTACTGTTGGCCAATCATTACAATATATTTGATTTAAGTAAATGATACTTTAAGTGATCAAATAAAAGATTGGGTCTCATCCAAGGACCCCTGACACAGACCACAGAGGGTTGTTTTTAGTGACGGTAAGCACAGCTGCTTAAAACATGTCCTGGAAGTCTGATCTCGTGCGTCCTTGCTCATGGCTCCTCAGAGATCCCTCCTCGCTCATGGCTCCTCAGAGATCCCTCCTCCCTCCTCGCTCATGGCTCCTCAGAGATCCCTCCTCGCTCATGGCTCCTCAGAGATCCCTCCTCCCTCATGGCTCCTCAGAGATCCCTCCTCGCTCATGGCTCCTCAGAGATCCCTCCTCCCTCATGGCTCCTCAGAGATCCCTCCTCCCTCCTCGCTCATGGCTCCTCAGAGATCCCTCCTCGCTCATGGCTCCTCAGAGATCCCTCCTCGCTCATGGCTCCTCAGAGATCCCTCCTCGCTCATGGCTCCTCAGAGATCCCTCCTCGCTCCTCGCTCCTCAGAGATCCCTCCTCCCTCCTCGCTCCTCGCTCATGGCTCCTCAGAGATCCCTCCTCCCTCCTCGCTCCTCGCTCATGGCTCCTCAGAGCAGAATTAAGAGCTTTGGGACGGCCGTCAATATGGCGGCGCAGAACAGCTTCATGTTTAATGGAGGAGCGAGGACATGACCAATAAGAGACTTGGGACGTACCCACTCTCTCCATTCAAGACAAGATTCAAACTAGTGGCTTGGCAGTCACATGCATATCTCTCTCTCTAGGACAGGAAGTAGAGAACAAGTTCAAAACATAAATAAAGAGAAAGAAAAGGGGCTGCTCAGTGTCCTGTTTGCAGTTTTTCTAAAAGACACACTATTTATTTATTTATTCATAAGATTCTGTCTCGTTCGTTGTTCTAGGACTGGTTTCATTCACGGTAAAGATAGTTGTTCTAAGAGTGCCATACTAGTTGAATGTGTGTGTTTAAAGTATCCCACAGGACTTATTGACATGATATGTACACTGTTGGTTTCATTTGATAGATGGAGGGCAGCCTATTGGAGGCCATTTACACATCCAGAGGTCCAGTTAATGACTGGACCTCTTCGTTTGAATTGAAAACCTGTTTTACACCAATATTAAGATTGAGATTAAGTATAATATATTATAATCGTAAGTAACACGCACTTTCTATCTTCTGGATTAATATTATGTAAACTTTTCCCCCATACCTTGAAGAGGTATATTTTAAAGTTAAAGGGTACCAGAGTTTAGAGAAGCTGCTGAGTCAAAGCAAAGTCTACTGATATCCAGGGTGGTGGATATCACCGATTGTCGCCATCACTTTGGAAGCTTTGAAGGTGTGCGTTTAGTGGATCCGACTCATATCCGTCTCATAACAGAGAGGCTGCGGTGCAGAAAGCCCTGTGCTCACCTCTCCTCTGCTCCCTCCTCAGGAAGAGAACGTCTGCCTGCACTGGGCGGCCCTCTCCGGCTGTGATGACATCGCCCTGGCTCTGCTGGAGGCCCGATGTGACCTCAACGCTGTCAACGTTCACGGTGACTCCGTGCTTCATGTTGCTGCCAGAGAGAACCACCTGGAGTGTGTGACGTGAGTGTGGAATCTGGGTTACACAGACCTACAGACCTGTACCCAATCCAGATCGGTTAGTGTTAGAGATAAATACTCTGCATTCATGGGCGGCTCGAGGACATTTAGAATACTTGAATGATCACATTCAGTCACGTGCACATGTTGAATATGCTTTCTCCTGCACTGCTAATGATTGCATGGAAGCAGCAGAACTGAAAACATGTAACAAAGAGTGTGAACAGTCCTCAAAGCTTCATTTTAACAGCAATGCTTTGAAGCGTAGGAATATGCTTGACTTCAGATATACTCATGTAAACCAAATATCATTTGATATCTGAAATGGAACGTTCAGGTATTCATACGTTTGTTTTCTTCTGGCGTCCTGTCCCTGATGCACACCGGACAGAACCGGGGCTCAATTTACTGACGGGCGTCGCATTGAAAGGGGCCGACACTTCTCCCAGAATGCACAGCCATCTGACTGTTGACGTTGTGTGTACATGCACAATAAAGGCATTATCTTTAGTTCCCAAAAGTGTCCCCTAGTCACGCCATACTGTGTACAATTTCCCAGTACTGGTGGTATTGGTAGAGCTTCAACGCCCCCGTATTGGTGGATCCATCAAGATTCATGAAAAGAGTTTTTCCTACTGTGTTGTATTGTTGTTGAGTTACACAAGAACCTTCTGTAACCCGAGTCAGCGGGCCTCTAACTCGTCCATCTGCAGGTTGTTACTGTCTCGTGGAGCTGACATCACTCAGAAGAACAAGGAGGGAGAGAGTGCTCTGGACTGCTGCGTCTACGGCTCCAAGGTGTGGACGGCCCTGAACACCAACAAGAAGCTGACTGATGCCCGGAGAGGCAGGGACAGTCATGGAGACAGAGTGCTCAGCAGGTGTGTGTGTGTGTGTGTGTGTGTGTGTGTGTGTGTGTGTGTGTGTG
>NW_022280202.1:169117-199129 GCF_004355925.1 Anarrhichthys ocellatus | reverse complement strand
TGTGTGTGTGTGTGTGTGTGTGTGTGTGTGTGTGTGTGTGTGTGTGTTGTATGAAACAGTCTTTGTCGTACTTATTGCTGCTGTTTGCTCTCATCTCTGTTCGGGTGTTCCTCTGGGACTTGAGACTTGTCTTCCTGTCTTGCTTATGAAACACTTTCAGAACCCACTAGAGAAACAGGAAATGGAATATGATGACGCTAAAGACAGAAAGCTGGTCTCAGGTTCCTATTACAAAGTGTGGCATTATGAAAGAGGTATTCCAGACGGGGATTGCCAGAGAGTGGGAGGAGTTCTTTGGGTACATTAGGGAATCACGAGCCAGGTTATTGCATCAAAGATGTCCCGCTGGCTTTGACGGCGCTTTCTTTGGGTTTTTGTCTGAACACAGAGCTTCTTTAAACGGGGCTTGTGTGGATGTGACCACTTCATAGCATACGTCTGATCAGTCTGATCGGGTCATTGTGGTTATGTAAACGTAACCAGCCGTTGATACATTTTTTGACCGTAGCAAAAACGTAGATTTCAAATATGGAGAATATTTTGTTGGATAAAAACATGTTTTGGAAATGATTACATCCATATTTTTTCAAAGAATTTAGACTTTTGGAGGACTGAGACAATGACAGAGACGAGGACACAGAGCCACGTCGGCTGCTGTGTTTGTGTTTAAGAGACGGAGGAAGGCCAGTAGATTATTGTGTGCATGTTTCTGTACGTTATTACTTATAATAATTAGAATGTCAATGTTATGAATGAAGCTTCAAACTATTGGGCACAGTCCTTGTAGCCCTAATTCAAGCAGTAAAGATGTCCGCTCTCATTAGCAGACAGAATGTCAATGAGCCTGTTTGGTGACTCTTTGGTCTGAGAGAAAAGGAGAGCCAGAGGACATGAACACCGTGATGTGTAAGCTGTGCGATGAACAAGTCAGGACTAAAGATGGAAACGCTACACATCTCCAACCCTTCTCCAACTCACCATCCAACAGATTGCCTGTGTTCACATCCAGCAGACACGGAGCAGCTTTCATTTGGGCTCATGATTGTGTCCACCGTTCACTGTCCTTCTGGTTCTGGTTTTGTCTCCACCAACTCCTGAGAAAGATATCTGCTCAATGCTAACATGCTCACAATGACAAAGCTTGCATGTGGTTCAGAGCAGGTGTACTGTTTCCAATGGTCCCCCTCTATGTTCAGCTCACCTTCACTTATCTAATGATGGCGCTAGATTCAAACGAGTCCTCCTCTGGGAACATGAATGTGTAGCAGATGTTCCAGACTGAGGAGCAGCAGCATGTTGCTGGTGTGAGAGATGTGGAGTGAGCTGGAGACTAAACAATAAGCAGAGACTAAACAATAAGCAGAGACTAAACAATAAGCAGAGACTAACGAGCTGTTATGAGAGATGTGGAGTGAGCTGGAGACTAAACAATAAGCAGAGACTAACGAGCTGTTATGAGAGATGTGGAGTGAGCTGGAGACTAAACAATAAGCAGAGACTAAACAATAAGCAGAGACTAACGAGCTGTTGTGAGAGATGTGGAGTGAGCTGGAGACTAAACAATAAGCAGAGACTAACGTTATACATCATCATTGCATCATCATCAACTGGTTGCTCACATACAGATATTATCAGCGCTGCTTTAAGTTATAGTTAATGTAACATGTGTCCTTGACACAGATCTATATGCATTTCTGTTTCCGTGCATATTTGAATCTGATTTTGAAGACGAGTGTTCCTTCTCTTCTCTTAGGGACATCTCTCGGGGGTACGAGGCCGTTCCTATTACCTGTGTTAACGGTGTTGACAGCGAGCCGAGCCCTGAAAACTTTAAATACATTCCTGACAGCTGTGTCACCTCCCCGCTGAACATGGACCGGGACATCACGCATCTACAGGTGAGATGCTCTCAAGACAGCAAAGATCTGTGTGTTTGAAGAAGAAGTCGATCCTAAACTAGCAGTGAGTGTCTCTACAGTCTGTCCTCCTGTCTGAGTAGCGCATGATGGAAACTACAGTCACCAGCTGTTTTAGGAAGCTACTGAACTAATGAAAGTTCATATTTAGCATTAGTTTCTAAAGATGAATGTCTTCAGTAGGAAGCGATGGGTGGGCGTGCTACACGCAGGGTGAGAGTGTTGAAAGATGAGGCCACGGTTACACTCGTCTTTTCAATGACACTTTAGTCATCCGATCATAACAAGACGCATGAACTGTCAAGTCTGCTGGTTCCCAGATCAGATCCAACCGGTAAGACCTAGCTCACAGTATGTTCTCATCTCAGTGAAGCGTGCACAGCATGGGCCACAGTCCAGACCGTTCATCAAACGTACTAATGCTGCAGCGAGGAAGCAGCTAAAAGAATGACTTTCATTGTGAAGAATTTATAGGAAATGAAAGGTGTTAAGAACCCCGAAATATATCCAGTCACTGTCTGATCAGACGGGGCACGTAGAAGTATCAGGTGACACAACGCTGAGTTCCAATGTCCCGCATTGAAAAGACAAGTGTCCTTGCAGCCTAAGACGTAGTTGGTTTTGGTCTCTTCGTTGCTGCAAGCTTCACGTCACCATGAGACATTCACGTCAGGCTCACCAGGTCTACACGCAGGAACTCATCACACTTGACTTACATCAGCTCTCACTGTGTCACTCAGCACTGCAGCTGTACAGACGACTGCTCATCCGGTACCTGCATGTGTGGTCAGCTCAGCCTGAGATGCTGGTATGACGGTGTAAGTACACGCGCGCGCACACACACACTTAGACTCAGCTATGATTCTGTGGGGTTATTTCAATGTCTGTTGCTTTTAACAATAATAAAATAACTTATTCAGTGTTTAACTATCGTATGTATTTATTTTTTTACTGTCACTTCCACTTAGTCACATGAGTGTTTACTCTTTAATAACATACTACAGTTATTCCACATGGAAATAAGGTATTCATTAGTTGAACACATTTTATTAGAGCTAGTTGAGGATATTAAAACAGTGCTGACGGTTTGTGAGGCTCCAGGTTTACGCCTCCGCGCCAGAGACAGCCAGGCTGGAGGCTGGAGGCCGTTATGTTCCCGTCTGTCCGTCCGGTCCTCCATACACACACATTTTCCGTGAATGTGAGATCTCAGATTAGCCACACATGTCCAGTTGGACTCAAGGATGAGCTGATTAGATTCTGGTGCTCAAAGGTCAGGGTCACTGTGACCACAAACAGCTTTTTGTCCATAACTCAAGAATTGAAATGCTAGTTATGATAATTTTACACGAATGTCTAATAGTATAAAATGTTATACTGTTGGACATTCGTGTGAAATTCTCATGAGTTGAAAACATTTGGCAGTAATTCTAGTTTTTTTCCAAAATATGTTTCCAGCTGTGAATACAAAATCAAACATCTGGTTTTGTGAAAGCACAGATAAATGGTTTCAAGTGTAGATGAGTGTTTGTAACGTGTTTCTTGGTGTGTGTGTGTGTGTGTGTGTGTGTGTGTGTAGGAGGGTCGACTACCTCTGGACTTCTGTCAGAGGGAGCCCCCAGTGCTGTTTGAGTGTAACCACGCCTGCTCCTGTTGGAGGACCTGCAGGAACCGAGTGGTCCAGAACGGACTGAGGTGACCTATTCCGCTCTCAGACATTTCTTCTGCAGCTCTTCATCCACAGCTCACTGTGGCTGTTTCCTTTCCCACCTCTCCTTCCTATTTAAAAGCCTTCGGGTTTCCTGGGGGAAGGTTTCATATGAAACAGCAGCAGTGCACAGTGTGAATGAGCACCGACTTCAATCGGCACATATAGCTCCAATGTGGCTGCATTGGAAGTCAGCAGGGTTTCCTTTCAGTCATGGAAAATGATTTCAACATTCTCCTATTTTCCTTTAGCTGAGAATGAACGACAGGAACTCTCAGAGCTCCTAACACGGACAACATCTGGACTACGCCTGGTCCAGCATCATAAACGCACTGCATCTGAACAGGCTGCTCTCAGTTCTATGGTGGAAATAATATATTAAAAAACATTAATTTACTCATGAAAAAGAAACGATAACGATATTGATAAAGACCATCGATACGAGTAGTAGTAGTATGGATAGAATCCTGACGACACCCATCCCGTCACACAGTAACACACACCGTGGGCTCAGGAGAACCCAGTGGTCACAGTGTGCATACTGAGACATGGCTGGCAGGCCTTTAACCCAGGCCAGAGGAAACAGGACTCAATGTGCTCTCCCAGTAGAGAACAGGCTCTCTAAGGAGGTTTTCTCTCTTGAAACTGTTTTCTTGAATCAAATCAATGTCATTTTTTGTCTTAATGTGCTGCTGCTGCTGCTGCAGAGATAATCTCCTTGTTGTTTGCTTCAGAGCGCGGCTGCAGCTCTTCAGGACTCAGAAGATGGGCTGGGGAGTGAGGGCCATGCAGGATATCCCTCAGGGAACATTCATCTGCGAGTAAGGAGAGACCGTTGCAAGAGAAACGACTGAATTCAGTGTTTCACAGCATGAAGTATTGAAGAGAAGCTGCACTCTGAGCTCCTTTCCCTCTCATGCTTCCACAGGTATGTCGGGGAGATCATCACGGATGCAGAGGCCGATAAAAGGGAGAACGACTCTTTCCTCTTCGCCCTCGACAACAAGGTGTTTCTATTGGTTTACATCCATTCAGAAAGGTGTGCTCGGTGAAGGTGCATGTTGGTTCTGAGGTGAGAGAAGAAGGACGGCTCGCTGCAGGTCGGATGCTCAGTTAGGACTCTGACTCCTACGACTCATGAGCTTTCTGCTGCATCAGCAGAAATGATCAGAACAAATATCAATGTATAGATGTTTCACAGTTGCAGTTTGTAGAATTACACGAGTAAAAATGGAAAAGCATGAAATAGTGTTTAATGTGTGGCTTAGTAATGAAGTCGAGATTCAGTTTAATTGATCCTGTTGTGGATTTAAGTGTCGCTCAGTTAGTTGCCAGTCACACCACATGACGGTGTAATGTCAGTGCTGTGGGATTGAAAACGTCTGTATGTTCCTTTATTCAAGTGTCACATACCTAAAGGGGGCCGGCCCACGTGGTGTCACCTCGTCTTCAGAGACAAGGAGACACGAGCCACTACATGCTTCTGTACACACATGTCCACTACGTTATAGACGGTTAACATACAACACGCTCACATGTTGACAAAGCCTGAGCTATGTCAAAGGCCTCATATGTAAACGTGTACCGCAATCTCCATTCTACCGTCATGTCAGACACACTGCATGTGCTCTGACAGTCGGTCAGCAGGGGGCGCTGCAGAGCCGCTCATCACACACCACTCAGTCCGTCCAGCACACGGTTGATGTGAGCAGGGTGGACGAGTCTCTTTGTTCTGTTCACGTATCTTAAAGAAAGATGGTCAAACCAACCTGTTGATGTATTCCTCTGGCCTCTGTGAGGCTGCATGCAGTGATTCTCAAACACTGGGTCGGGACCCACAGAGGGGACGCAGGGGATTTCATCAGTCAACAAATAAATGAGCAGAATTTGAATCGTCTTTTGTTAAACATTTCTATCTGCAGTACAGTTGTGAGCCACATGGTGGAGCTGAGTGTTGGGATTGTTCTGATGACCGGAGCCTGCTGAGCCTATTTACTGTGTTTGTGTTACTGATGAGAGGAGTGAGACAGTCTGTTAGCCTCTAATGTGTTTGGTCTCATAAATTATATAAGATGTATTTTCAATAACGCATGCATAAAACACATTGTGATTTATCAAATGTACATCTTTTCTAAATGGCTGCTATCTGTTCAGGATAGTTCCCTCTCATCTATAGATCAGGGTTATTGTGTCTTGGGTTGGTTTGTCATTTTTAAAAAGTGGGCCCCCGGAAAAAGAAGCTTGTTGAACACTGTTAGTGCAGTGGTTCCAGTGCAGGAGTAGATTCAGGACAGAAGCTGGGAGCACACGTAGTCAGATGATCAGAACGGTTGGAAACAAACCAACAGGTTAACACTAGTTCTAAGAGAAGGTGAAGGTGAGCGGTCTCCTGTAAACATCCAGCACAGCTCACAGACACACAGTAAGTTCAGCAGGTCAAAGCTTTGATGTCCTCGTGGATTATTATTACATTTCTGGTGCTCTCGCTGTGTTTGCCCTCCAGATGAAGAACATGTGACCGTGAATCTTTGTGTTCATTATCTTGTGCAGGTGGGAGACGTGCATTGTATTGATGCGAGACTCTTTGGCAACATCGGCCGCTTCATCAACCACCTGTGTGAGCCCAACCTGTTGGCTGTGAGGGTGTTCACCATGCACCAGGATCTACGCCTCCCCAGGATAGCCTTCTTCTCCAGCAGGCCCATCAGAGCTGGAGACCAGATGGGGTGAGTGGAGGAAACCCTTCAGTAGAAAACCTCAAGTAAACGGTTCAAACAAAGATAACATGATGGACGGGTGCCTCTTCCTCAACAGGTTTGACTATGGCGATCACTACTGGAGGGTGAAGAGCAAGTACTTCAGCTGCCAGTGTGGCTCTGTCAAGTGTCGCCAATTGGCCGGCAGCGGATAGGAACTCACTGGTCCCTCTCTGCCGGGATGCGCTCTGACCTCTGACCTCGTCACCGTCAGAAACACGGAACGTGATGCTTTCATTAAGTCAACACCAACGGGATGTTCTTGAATTCACAGTTTTAAAGCAACTTTCACAAACATTGTGAGAGTCCGTAACCTCAGAGCACAGGATCTGACTCATTGATGCACCTGATGAGGTCACTTTTCTACATGAAGGACCCTGTAGCTCGCCACCAGCCCCAAATACTGTATGTCAGAGTGGTGACATCATATCTGCACTCATGCACTCTCGCTTTAATACTGCAAATATGTGTATTAGTGAAGTGAAGTGATGTTCCTGTAGTCTGATGTCTTCTATGAACACGCGTTTTACTACGTGTCTAATTAGACATTAAACACATGTGAAAGCTCTTTTCATCTTGTTTTTTATTAATGAACTTTAGTTGTCAGGAGAAAGTAGGGACACGGCTTCAGGAGTGTCGGTGAGGTCCAGCATCTGTGCTGGCTGATCAGGTCTCGCTCACGGTTGGTGTTCCGGTTCAGCCCAAAGGTGTTGGATCAGTCCTTCCACACCAGACTGGGAGATCATGTCTGTATGGAGCTGACGTGTACGGACACGTCGTCATGTTGAAACAGAAAGGGGACAAACGTACTGTTGACACAAAGTCTCTACTGTCCAAAATATCTTTGTATGCTGGAGCATTAACGTTCATTTTTATTGGAACTGAAGGACCCGAACCAGGAAGAAGTGACCTAGACCGAAGGTACACAGCAGCATACTGTATGTTCACATACATTTAACCATATAGTGTAACTATAGTACTCTATTCTAGACCAGGAACAACTAACCCAGACCACAAGTACACAAAGGTATGTGGACAGACCTTTGGCCGTACTGTGTGGTTGGCACATTTAAGTGAAGATATCACAACGACAGACTGTCAAATAACTGAGACGAGTCAAATGTGAGACGAGTCATCAGTAATACTTTCTAGTAAAACAAATTTGGTGAAATGAAATGATTAGTGGTTTTCCTGGGAGCTGCTGCAGTCCTCTGCAGGTCCCTGAGCTCTGCTGGCCTCAGTGTGGAAGCAGATTACTGGTCAACATTGCTGCCGGTTTGTTAGCTCGGCAAATCCAAATGCAGCTCCGTATTATTTTGTGAAACCTCCCAGACCGTTTCATGTCGAGTGAATCCACAGATTCACTTCAACTCAACCACACGCTGGTCTGATCATCATGTTCACCATCGAGTCACAGTTCCTCACTAACTGCAATTTGAACCAATTTCAAAATTACATTTTTGCTTTGAGTCCTACAGCATTTTTAATAAAGTACTTTCATTTTTGTTTGATAATAGTTTTTTTTAAATGTGATAACTTAGGATATGTAGTCTGCTAGTTTCACATGATTTCCGTTGTTATGGGGCGACTGTGGCTAAGTGGATAGCAGGGCCGTCCTTCAATCAGAGGGTCGGCGCAGGGCCGTCCTTCAATCAGAGGGTCGGCGCAGGGCGTCCTTCAATCAGAGGGTCGGCGGTTCGATCCCCGGCTCCGCTAGTCGCATGTCGATGTGTCCTTGAGCAAGACACTTAACCCCAAAATTGCTCCCGTAGCTGTGCCTACGGTGTAGAAATGTGATAGAATCTGAATTGTAAGTCGCTTTGGATAAAAGCGTCTGCTAAATGACTGTAATGTAATGTAGCTACATGCCATTTGTTTGATTGTAACCTGTGCAAAGTAATTCATACAACTTGAACATGTCAAATGGTTCCCCGTCACCTATAATTAATTGTATGTTCATTATAGTCCTCTTGAAGCATAAATTGACTTATTTTCATCAATAAATCCTTTTTAGAAATTTCAATGTCTCTTTTTACTTTGAAAAGCTTGGCCGGAAGTTGTTGATGTACACTAGTTTTACACTAGGCAAGTATTGTACATTATGCTGTATTAGCACATCTCATGCTCTTATTTTGAACGTCCTCCCGGAAGTGCTCTCTGTTCCGTGTAACTTGACGGCGGCGGGGCTCGCTCTCCTCCCTGTTGCTGTGGAAACAGGGCCGGGCCAGGTGGAGCCACTGACTTGCGTCCTGTGGGTCACGTGGGGTCTGGAGAGGGAGCAGTGAGAAAGTAGTCTGCGTTCTCATCACCGGAGAGTTGACGCGAACAAGTTGCTCAGCCGGGGTTTGTGCTCCGTTACCGACACAGAGAGAGTGCCGGCGGCGTGTCGCTGACCTGGTCCGAGCAGCGACGCGGTGCTAAGAAGACTCGTCCCGCGTGTATCTGGGAACAGAGACGAGTCTTTCGGGAAGAGAAGTGTTGGTGGACGCTTTCTAGAGGACAACGTCTCCACTCGTCGCGCTGACGGTTCGCGGTATTTTCTTTACTGTGAAACTGACGTTTTCTTTCCGGGATATCGTGGACTTGAACCGTTGACGCCCTCTGAGGACCGGGGCCGCCCATGAACAGTGATGCATCATGGAACCTGATGGTGTAAACTTTGGTGTGGGGGCCAGTGGCAGCATGGGAAGCAGCAGAGACGGAGAGATGAGGAACTGACGTTGAGGAAAAAGAGCCTCCACTCTCTGTTTCCTCGTGAATGTGTGACTCTTCTGCTCGTGGACGTTGCACGCGCCTCAAGGACCTAAAGGACCCGGGGGACCTGGGGGACGGGGCGGCGTGTGTTGGGATGCTCCCTCTCTTTTCAGCTGTCACTTTTGGTTTCTCCAGCAAGACCCGCGCTCTCCCACAATGGCCCGCTTTGAAGACGAACCGTCCGGCCGCTATGGAGGCAGCTGTCCCGCGGGCCCGACCAGAGGGGCCGGCCGGCCGCCGGGGCCTCCGGGGGTCCAGAGGGTGTACAAGCAGACGATGGCCCAGAGAGCCCGGACCATGGCCATCTACAACCCCATCCCAGTCAAACAGAGCTGCCTCACCGTCAACCGCTCTCTGTTCATCTTCAGTGAGGATAATGTCATACGGAAATATGCCAAACGGATCACCGAATGGCCATATCCTTAAAGTCCCGTCTCCCCGTCACACGTGCCGCTGTGTCCCGCAGAACGCGAGGTCGTTACGCACATATGTCCATATTGCCGGTTGGACATATGTCCATATGTCCAACCGGCAGAATAGTCACGTGTCTCGGTAATGAGACACTCTTAATTGCAACGAAAGGATAGACCTGTTCATTTGGCATAAATACAATATGAATAGAAGTGTGTGTGTGTGTGTGTCACTATAATGTCAAACTTCTACAGTTGTTCCCACAGCCTTCATTCACAGATCCCCGGTCAGTTTTCTGTACAGTATAAATGCTTCCATTTCCTTCAGTTCATGTCGGCTACAACTGTTGACAAGAAAGAGAATTGTTGTGTTCATGCTTGGTGTTTCACATAAGTTCATCAATGAGTTTCTTGTGATGATATTTCATATTTTTTGACTGAGATCTGCTGATGGAGTGAGCGCTCTATCAGAACATTGCTCATTCTGTCTTCATGAACTGGGTTATAGAGCACATCCAGGGTTAACGTGGGTTTACTTGGTCGACCATGTCTGTGGCAGCTGGTGCTGTCCGTGGTGCTGAAGCTACCAGCAGACTGCATGGGTGTGACGGCACAAACAGGGCACAGCAGCACGATGCAGCAGGAGGCAGGCTTCAGACCGGCAGACAGCACCACCGTGTCAGTGGTGCAGATGTGGATACTTTGTGAGGACACGGTGAGTTGTGTAATGGGCTCCGTTACTTAAGTCACTGGTTGGTTACCCCTGTTGCTTAGCAAACATTCATCCCGCTGTGGTGGTGCAGTGCATTACTGAGCCCTCTGTCCTGATGCAGAGCAGCGGGGATCTGACTGGAGTCCACTGGCCAGCTTCCTCTCCTGAGGATGTCCTGCTCCTGGCAGACCTGAGAGGGGGCTGAAATACCCAATAATCTGCTCAAATCAGTGTTTGATGTCTTGAAATAAGAAACTCTGCAGAAATGCGTTTCTATCTGACAGGAAAAGAGAAGATGTGAGTGTTTCTATGGAGGACTGTATCGGAGTATAGATGCAGCTAGCTAGCCAACTAGTTTGAGGCCATTGAGATAGAACTCTCCACATTTACACATCTAGTCAGCTGGTGACAGCTGTTCTGATGTCGTCTGCTGTGGCTCTCCAAGGGAGCTTTCTAAAGTCTGAAGAATTAACCCCGGTGACATCATCAGGGTCATCTCAGCCTGGGCTCAGGACATTTACCGTTCTGAACATGAACATATCAAACAACTATCATCATCATGATATCATGGAGGAGTAATGTCTACCTGAGCAGAGGATGCAGTGTGTTATCACAGCTTCACCTCAGGTTAGTGCACGTGAGCGTGCCCCACTGGTTCGCTCACGGCGCCGCTCTGCTCTGCTCTCATACGGCGGTTACAGCCCATAACGCCATCCAGACAGACAGACAGCGTGGTCTGTAGTTTCCCCGTTAGCTCCGTCAGCACTTGTGCTGTAGTTAGCGCTGTTAGCACCGTTAGCTGAGAGCTGCTCGCCATCAACACACTGAGAGCCGTTGAGAGGCAATGCAAATGCTCCCTCTCTCGCATGAGGATGGGGGCTGGTGGGATATGAAGGATCCTATTGGATGCAATATGTGAAATGTAGGACCCAGTGTTGTGGACTCAGGACCTCTGCTGGTTGCATTACTCCGTTCTTTGTGAGTCCCCGACTTTATGGAAGTAAATGATCTGCTGCTTTCAGTATCAAACTGTAAACCACAATTACTATATACTAATCTTTACTGTCTGCGGTTTAAGCAGTAATTATACAAGAATGAACATACTTTGCCATTTAATACTAAGTTGTACAATATGTGTTCTGTTGGATGTCAATCAAACTGAGACTTTAGATCGCTAAAGCCCATTACAGTTAATCTTAACAATGCAAAATAGTATTTTTCATTGTTTTCCTCGCTGTGAGCAGCCATAGCTGTAGAATGATGGGTGTTCATTTGCACATTCACTTTGTAGTGTGAACACTGAGCTAAAGAGCTGCTATGAACTGGAGCTACAGCAGGTTGAGGGATTCTCCTGTTTGACAGACAGGAGCTCTTCTCTTCTCCTTTGATTTCTTCTCACAGTGAAGCTGACATGTATCATTGATGCATGAGCTATAGCTGCTTTAACAATGTGTGTGTGTGTGTTGTACTGTATGTTGGAAAGATGCACCACCTGTTCCTGTAGTGGAGAGGAAGAGTCTAGTATGTATTGTGTTAATGTTGTGGTTTGTGTTTGCATGTGTAGCAACCTGTGGATGTATTGTCCTTAACACTTTCACTCCATTTGAGTACATGATCCTGTCCACCATTATAGCAAACTGCATCGTGCTGGCCCTGGAGCAGCACCTACCGGCCTCAGACAAGACACCCATGTCAGAGCGTTTGGTGAGTAGCCACTGACTGCTTTCTACGTCCTCCTGTACAGCTCTGCATGTGATGCAGAAGAACAGACAGAACACTGTGATGCTGCACCCCCCCTGTGTTCATGAATTACAACATGCTGGTGCCTAAATACATTGAGTGCTTTCATGAATCCTTTAACATTAGAGTTCTTCAGAGATAGTTTTGAATACAGAGTAGGACGACACCTGATCCTGTTCTCAGAGTGGGCTCCTCCTCCTCAGCTCTGCAGGTTAAGCACAACCCTGCAGAGCTGCCTTTGATTCCCCCTGTGTATCATTACCTCAGGTTACCACCCCCCCACCCCAGATCGCTTGTCAAATCTTACCATTAAAGATGCAAGTGCTGGGAGCCCTTCTGCCCAATCAGAGAGCTGGTGGTGGTGGCAGGGGCGGGGCTGTTATAAGGATGAAATGTGACTCCTGGAGGCGGACCTACCACAGGACTGTCATCATTCTGAATACTCATGAGTGTTCCTTGTGTGGTCAGGCTGCAACTAACAATTATTTTCATTATCGATTCATCTGCAACATATTTTTTCTAGTCATCAATTAATTCTTCAACTTGGCAATTTCTGAGAACCCAAAGTGATAGTTCACATTGCAACAGTCTAGACCCCATGGGCACTGGGATCACTCCCATGCAGCTCACATGATGAAGAAGAGCAACACATCCTCATCTCTGAGGAGCTGGAACCAACAAACGTTCGGCCTTCTTGCTTGAAAATCAAAATAGTTGCCGATTTGCTGAGTAGCATCTAGCGGGCCAGCGATCAAGATCCAAGATGTGTGGTCCCTCCGGTTATACGAGTACAATCATGAGAAATGCTTTGGCTGGTGAGGCTCCATCAAAGAAAGAAAATGAATATTAAATATATAGAGACATACAGAATATAATAACATATAAGAAGCAATGAAATGATCCATTGCATTAAGAGGTTGCATACAGAGGCGGGAGTAACCGATCCTTGAGTCTGAAGACTTATCGGTGCCACAACACTTCCAGAGGTTTACAGTGGTTGGAGGAAGGATTTTACAAATATGGAAAGTACACATAGTACACAAGTACACATCATCGTATCCTTCATCACAAGGGCCGCAATGTGAACGGTCGAATTAGCCTGTTCATGTTACATGGTAGCCAGGAATGTATGCTCGCATGGATCTGATTGGCCAACACAGAGCCTTGCCAGAAGACGTTGCATTGCATTGTGGTACGAGTAGATCAGTTTGCTTTGCCTTAGCCCTCTGCATCAGCAGAGCCACTGCAGTGCTAGTGTCAGTCTGAACACATCAACACCCTCGTCATCTCACAGGGAAGCCAATAGTTAAACAGTTCCTCAACAAGACATCTGCGTAGAGCAGTCTAACAATGATCAGAGAGAATGTGATCAGAGAATCAGAGGGAGGAAGTTAACAATCTGATTCAGAGTCAGCTTTCACATCTAAAAGCAAAACACGATCAAATCACAAAGTCTTACCAAAGAGAAAGCCTCTAAACACGTTTATTCCTGTGATGCCTTATCTATCCATGTTGCTGGTTTATAAAGGATACAAACTGAAATATACACGTTAAAATATGCAGCATGTCATATTTTGAACTTCAGGTTATTAGTGCCGAATTCAAGAACATCAGCGTTCATGAAAGTTGTTCCTCTGAGATTTTCAGGGTGTTGAGCATAGATAGAGCAGTGGAGAGGCTCATGGGACAGTGACTGTGATGGACCTGAAGCTACTGAAGGATCCTCTGGACCTTCATGTTATTGGAGTGCAGTGACATTGACTGGCCAATATCACATTTCATTGACTCGGCCAGATGGAAGAGTGTATTTTCATGAAACCTCCTCACTCTACTCTGCTTTGTTTCTTGACAGGACGACACAGAGCCCTACTTTATTGGAATGTTTTGTTTTGAGGCTGGCATCAAGATCATCGCCCAGGGCTTTGCCTTTCACAAAGGCTCCTACCTGCGTAATGGCTGGAATGTAATGGACTTTGTGGTGGTCCTAACAGGGTAAGTAGCACTGGCCTAATGGCTTCCACAGCTGCTAACTGACAGAGCTGATGGGCAGCAGCAAATAATGAGGGGAGGGGATAGCTCTGATGTGTGTGGCTGTGCTTGTCCGTGTGCGTGTGTGTGTGTGTGTGTGTGTGTGTGTGTGTGTGTGTTGCATTTCTAATGATCAGTCCAGATGGCTGTGTGTTTCCTTCCTGTCTGAATAAACGGATTCTTGAGAAGGTGGTTCTGTAAACCACAGAGAAGTCCTCGTATGTACAAGGCAGAAATTACTGCAACACCAAATTATAGCAAAATATTGTTTGTGGTGTCCCATCACACATCTACAGATGATGGAAATCATTTTGGAGCAATAGTTTTGCCTTTAGTTAAAGTCATCAGTGCTTCATCAGTGTAACAGTTTGCAGCTGAACTCCACTCAGCTGACACGACAACACTGCAGGACGAGAGATATGTTGATGTTCTCTAGAATGGCATCATCATTCACATGCAGACATTTGAACCTGATACAAAGTATGAGAGTCATATTTTAATGTACATCACATTGCATCGCTACCCATATGTCATATAAATGTCAACCATGAAGGGAGAATGCATGAGCTCACTCGACGTTCAGCCTTCACCAGTGGTCCCCGCCTGCTGCTGTCAGATGCAGCACTACAATCAAGTACAACAAAAAGTACACATTTTCATACAATGGCTGCTGAGGTCAAGTTTGCGTTTGTACTTCTACCACTCAAAGCTGGATGATTCAACTATTTACAAATGACTTTCAGCTACTTGCATTTTTCCATTACGTTTATCCAGTAAATGTAACTAAGTACACTAATGTACTTAAGTACAGATTCAAGGTACTTCAATACTACAATTTATGTTTTTCCATTTTATGCAACTTTGTACTTCTACTCAAGTACATCTTCGAGCTAAATAAAGTGTTTAAAAAGCTTCTTGGATCATCTGGAAAATCACAAAGCTGAAAACAGGCTGTTGTTGTTTTTAGAGATACGAGGTTCTAACGGGACAGAGAGCTATAAATATGATTATAGATTATGATGCATTGCTGTAGATCAAACTAGACAACAAGATGCAGACATTGTGCTGCACTAGCAATACGTTTTCTGTAAGTACTTTCACTACATTTAGCTGATACTCACATACTTTTACTTTAGTAAGGTTTTGAATGCATCACCACGAAACTTGCATACTTGAGTCCAAACCTTTGACTCCGCCCACTCCACCGAATTAGAGTGTAATGAGTTGAGGATTTAGTCTGATATCACAACTACTATTCTTCTACCACTGATGCACCACTAATGCATTACATTAAGCTAACTATCGTTGTCTTTTGTTAATTATTGTCTATATATATATATATACATATATATATATATATATATTAGTGCTGGGCAACGATTACAATTTTTAATCGCGATTAATCGCATGATTTTTTTGCGATTAATTGCGATTAATCTCATTGTTATGTGCAAAGTTTAATAATGAATTCAAAAGTAGTGTATTGCGCACTTTTATTTTAAAACATAACATTTGGTTTAAACACTTTAAACACACCAGGTTCTTGTTAGCAGCAGTATTCCCTTTACACAGCAGCAGTTATAACACAGTTCTAATGATTCTGATCATAGATATTCAGCCGGTGTTCATAACTTTTTCTTCATGTGTGTAAGAGATGCAATTTAAATATACACCTTGAAAACTGCAAACCTATCTACGTCATATTTTTATGTTTGTTAAATTCTCAGTCGTGATACTAAATGATGCTTATTATACATATTACAAACAAAACACTTTAAAAACTAACAATAATTAAAATTAATCATTTATTTTGGTCAGACACATATGCAACGCTGATTACCGTAATATGTGTGGTATTTGTTATAAATGTACGTTGGTACATAGAGGGTGATCAGAAGCTGTACATGGAGGGACTTAGGACCCAGGGGAATGTAGGTGAAGCAAGGGAACCTGGAGGGAGTCTGTACCGTGGCAGTAAAGTGAATGTGGAAGTTATGCTAATAAAGAGTTGCAGTTAAGAGCAGTTTTTTGTCACGTGCTTATATGTTTATTTAAAAACACGCCAATATGTATTTTGATATTGTCACGTTTGATCCTGTAATGAGACGATCGCGCGTTGAGGCTCTTGGTCCTTTGTGTCCACCGGTGCCACTAGAGTCTCCTGCCAAGGCTTGGACTATCCCTGGTGAGGGGGGGCATGGTTCTGCAACATTAACACAATCTTTATTCATTTCATTATTTTTGGGCTTTCGTTTCTGGGGTTCCCGCCTGAGCCTTGTTTGGGCTTCCCTCCACAGCATTTGGAAGACCGGGCAGTCCCGACCTATCAGGACGGGAACTGGAAGTGTCTTGATCACTCCCACCTCAATAGTAAACTTGCCCTTAGTTGTTGTCAGCTTCACCACCGTGGTTGGGTACACACGGGTGTCTCCATGGACACAAACCACTGGAACTGGGTCTCCGTGAGCAGGGGCCGATGCCTCCAACACGGATTCATGGATCAGGGTCCGGGCACTTCCAGAATCGAGCAAGGCTTCTACATCACGTTGATTCACCATTACTGGGCAGGTTGGTCTGTGGTCTCCCCTTCCCCCAGGAGGGCAGCAAAGTGGACATGTGGGCTGCTAGCAGACTCTGCTGTGGGCATTGGCTCATCGGGCTTTTCACACTGCCATGAGATATGGCCCCCTTCGCCACAGCGATAGCACTGGTGTGCCTCGGGGTTCAGGAATCCTCGTTGCTGCCTAGGTGGATTAACGATTTTATGGGGTGGGCCCGAGTGAGGGTTGGCTGGCTTAGGACCTTTTTGGTGAGGCCCACCTGGTCGGGCGGGGACAGAAGCGATAGGCTCTTTATGGGTAGGGCGGAGCATGTCTGAGGCCGCCTGGAACTGATCCACTGCTTCTACCAACTCTGTGGCCGTTTTTGTGACCGATTACTTTTTTGACCTCATGAGGCAGAGCGTAACAATTCGTGCATTTGTGAACAGGGAGTTACCCCATTTTGGAAGGTCCAGTTATGGAAACGTTGAGCCATGCTAAATTTAGTCAGTCCATGGCGGCTCAATATCTCTCCCTTTAAGTGGTCATACTCTTGATCAATACTGGCCTCTATATCTTGATAAGCTTTAAGTGCCTCACCCGATAGAAAAGGAGCCAGGAGTCCAACCCACTGTGTCTTTGGCCACTCCTCCCGAGTGGCTGTAGCTTCAAATGCATGAAGGTAAGCTTCCACATTGTCCGTCTCTCCCAGTTTCGGGATGAAGTCAGCTGCTTTGGGTTTTGACCGGGGTAACTGCTGAAGGTCCTGCTCTTTCAGTTGGTTGGCCTTTATCTGCTGTTGCAACAAGGCTGCCCCGATTTCTTGCTGGGCCCTCTGGCTCTCCACCAGCATCTGCACCAGTTGCTCCATTTGGGTTGGGTGGTCGTTTGTGTGAAGTTCTGAAAAAACTGAGTCATAGCTTCGATATCTTCCATCCCAATCATCAGCACTTAAGCCCCACTGCCCGCATTCTCCACCATCTCTAACGTCATGAGAGGTCAGTAGGGCAGGCTAGGGTGGGGTGGTGCAAGGGAACTAACAAAAACAGACAAATCAAAGGTTCTCAGAATAAGATCATGTTTTATTCTTATTCTGCTAGGCAACTCAGGGAAGTCTCTTTATAAAAAAATCCAAAACAAACAAACAAAAAGCATCCATGCGGAGATAATGGTTCGTTTAAGCAGAACAGTGTTAGACAAAAACTCAACTTAGAGTGTCCTCAGCTTTTCACCGACAACCGGGTCTTCTTCCGTTCAAATCCTCCTCACTCTGGTTCGGAACTTTTCTCCATGTAGTTATCGGTGCTCCTTCACGCCATGTGCTCTCTCCTCCTCTCCTCCTGCAGCCCTTAAGTCTGGAATCAATCAGGTGGCTTAAACGCCCAGGTGGCTTAAACGCCCACACCTGGGTGAGTGGTGAGGCCTTCTTGGAACTGTAGTTGTTGCCTCGGCGGACATCTTGTGGTGTGGCTGCCGATCCTTAAAGGGGAAGTAGCACCCATCTATCACCTGGCCCCGGGTGATGCCACAAGATCCTCAGATCTGTCGTGGTTGTAGAGGTAGACACCTGTTTTTATGCAAAGTCAGCAAACAGCCTTATCTCTGTTCTTTGGTGCTCGCCTGCTAGTGTCCTTAGCTCAGTCTACTGCGAGGTCTTAATCTCCGCCAGGAGAATCATGCAATTGCTCGCGTGTGTGCATGCGTGCGACCCTGACCGAGTGTGCACCTCTGTGTCCGTCCACGGGAAATCTCACATTCTCTTGCAGCAAACGGCATTATATGTTTGGTGTCCAGTTCTGGCTTCATGCTCAAGGACATCTGGTGGTTGCAGTGACTCACACTTTTTCTTTTGCTTGTTTGATACTACCACTGCCTGCCTGCTGACTCCTCACTCACTCCTCTTACTTGGCAACCTGCAGACGCTTCTACGCGGCCATCAGCAGCAGGAAGAAAACAGTTACACACTCTTAATGTTTTTTGATATGTGTTTGACTCACGCCTAACAGAGCTACACACATAGCTGACTGCATCGGCGCTGCTCTAGTGGCTGTTCTGTGTCTGCTCTCTGTCTGCTCTATGGCTTCTCCTTTTCTTCTTCAATGTTTGTGCAAGTATGTATGAGCTGTGTCAGTGCACGTGTGTGGGTGTATGTGAATATGAGCATGTATGCAGCATGTGTTCATGCTGCTCAGTGTAGAGATGAGGGCTAGTGACAGTTCTCCTGTGTGTAAATGGACCCTCCTGTCTGCCTGTCTCTGTCTGTCTGTCCGTGCGTGCGTGGGGATGGGAGCGGCCCAAGCAGGCCTGATTGAATTGGAGCTGAGCAGGCTGACTTGATAACTGTAATTGAGGGCCATTACAGCAGCAGTCTGGACTTCCTATCAGTGCCTCGCTACACTGCTTGCTGCAGCCACGTTGTCAGGGCTGATACTCATATGAAGTGTATGCAGCTGAATGCACTTAAACATGCATGTACACATATGCACACATGCCAACAAATCACTTCTCCGTGATGATGTCCATTTCCTGCAGGATGTGCTGTGTAGAAAACCCATAGATTTTGGCATTAGCAATGACTCACTGCATTCAGCTCATTGACAGGATTTAGAAAATGTCAGCTCAGCTACTTGTTTGTAATATCAGTATGACGTTTTCTTTGGTGTTAATGAAAAGATCGGGCGGTTCTGCAACCACTCCGACGAGTACAAAGAGAGTTCAACATTACACTGTACAGTGGGTTTCTCCCAGCAGCTACTGGGTATGGGGATTCAACCCTACAGGGAATTTCCAAAAACATCCATCCATCCATCCATTTTCCTCCTCTTATCCAGGGTCGGTTCGCAGTGGCAGCAGGCCAAGCAGGCTGACCCAGACTTCCCTCTCCCCCGCAACATTTTCCAGCTCATACTGGGGGATCCTGAGGTGTTCCCAGGCCAGCTGGGAGATATAATCCCTCCAGTGTGTTCTGGGTCTTCCCCGGGGTCTCCTCCCAGTTGGACGTGCCCGGAAGACCTCCAGTGGGAGGCGTCCAGGAGGCATCCTAATTAGATGCCCGAACCACCTCAGCTGACTCCTTTCGACGCGAAGGAGTAGCGGCTCAAGTCCAAGTTCCCTCCTAATGTCCGAGCTCCTTACCCTATCTCTAAGGTTGAGCCCGGCCACCCTACGGAGGAAACTCATTTCGGCCACTCGTAGCCGCGACCTTGTCCTTTCGGTCACGACCCAGAGTTCGTGACCATAGGTGAGGGTAGGAACGTAGGAACGTAGACCGACTAGTAAATTGAGAGTTCGGCTGCAAATCGCCCCAGTGAATGCTGGAGGTAACGATCTGAGGAGTCCAACAGGACCACATCATCTGCAAACAGCAGAGAGGCGATCCCGAGACCCCCGGACCCGACGTTTTCCACCCCCCAGCTGCGCCTAGATATCCTGTCCATGAAACTCACAAACAGGACCGGTGACAAAGGGCAGCCTTGGCGGAGGCAAACACCCACCGGGAACGTGTCTGACTTATTGCCGAGGATGCGGACACAGCTCCTACTGCAGTCGTACAGAGACCAGATGGCCCGTTGTAACGGGTCCGGCACCCCGTACTCCCGCAGCACCCCCCACAAGAACCCCCGAGGGACCCGGTCGAAAGCCTTCTCTAAGTCCACAAAGCTCATGTCGCTGAGTAGTGTGATACCCCGGTAATTTGAGCACACTCTCCGGTCCCCCTTTTTGAAGATGGGAACCACCACCCAGGTCTAACAGTCCATGGGCACTGATCCCGACCCACCATGCAACATTGAAGAGGCGTGTCAGCCAAGACAACCCAATAGTGTCCGGCGCCTTCAGCGTCTCAGGGCGGATCTCATCCACCCCCGGCGGCCTTGCCACCAAGGAGCTTTTTGACTACCTTAGCGGCCTCTGCCAGGGATATGGGTGCACCCCCCCCCCTCCAAGTCTTCAGGCGCTGCCTCCTCTCCGGAGGACATGTTGGTCGGGTTTAGGAGTTCCTCAAAGTGCTCTTTCCACCGCCCGACGATGTCCCCCGTCCGGGTCAGCATTTCCCCCCGCCCGCTGAGAACAGCCTGGGGTAGGCCCTGCTTCCCCTTCCTGAGCTGTCGGATGGTTTGCCAGAACCTCCTTGAGGCCAACCGAAAGTCCTTCTCCATGGCCTCCCCGAACTCCTCCCATGCCCGAGTTTTAGCATTCGCGACCACCGCAGCTGCAGCCCTTCTGGCCTGCCGGTACCTGTCAGCTGCTTCAGGAGACCCCTGGGCCAACCAGGCCTTGAAGGTCTCCTTCTTCAGCTTGACGGCTTCCCTCACCTCCGGTGTCCACCACCGGGTTCTCGGGTTGCCGCCACGACAGGCACCGATGGCCTTCCGCGGCCACAATAGAGGCTTTAAACATGGTCCATTCGGATTCCATGTCCCCAACCTCCCTCGGGATGTGTGAGAAGTTCTTCCGGAGGTGGGACTGAAAGACCTCCCAGACAGGGTCCTCCGCCAGTTGTTCCCAGTTCACCCTCACTAGACGTTTGGGCTTGCCGGTGTCTTTCCATCCGGTTCCCCCGCCATCTGATCCAACTCACCACCAGGTGGTGATCAGTTGACAGCTCTGCTCTTCTCTTCACCCGAGTGTCCAAGACATACGGCCACAGATCAGATGATATGATTACAAAGTCAATCATAGAGCTCCGGCCTAAGGTGTTCCGGTACCAGGTACACTTATGAGCCACCTTATGTTCGAACATGGTGTTCGTTATGGCCAAACCGTGGCTAGCACAGAAGTCCAATAATGAGACACCACTCGGGTTCAGATCGGGTTCCTCCCAATCACCCCCCGCCAGTTTTCTCCGTCATTGCCCACGTGAGCGTTGAAGTCCCCCAGGAGAACTATGGAGTTGGCCGCCCTTTCCAGGACCCCTCCCACTGACTCCAAGAAGGCCGTATACTCCGAACTGCTGTTTGGTGCATAAGCACAAACAACAGTCAGAGCCTTGCTCCCCGCAACCCGTAGGCGCATGGAGGCGACCCTCTCGTTCTCCGGGGAGAAGTCCAACACAGCGGCGCTCAGCCGGGGGCTCGTGAGTATCCCCAATCCCGCCTGGTGCCTCTCACCCTGGGCAACTCCAGAAAAGGACAAAGTCCAACCACTCTCCAGGAGCTTGGTTCCAGAGCCAGTGCTGTGTGTGGAGGTGAGTCCAACTATATCTAGCTGGTATCGCTCCACCTCCTGCACCAGCTCTGGCTCTTTCCCCGCTAGCGAGGTGATGTTTCACGTCCATAGAGCTAGTCTATGCTGCTGGCGATCGGCTCGCCCAGGCCTCTGGCCTGGCCCGCCCCCTGGTCTGCATTGCAACCGACCCCGATGCTTGTCCTTGCGGGTGGTGGGTCCACAGGGTGGCTGCTCCATATTGTTTCTTCGGGCTGAGCCCAACTGGGCCCATGGGCGAAGGCCCGGCCACCAGATGCTCGCCGACGAGCTCCCCTCCTGGGTCTGGCTCCAGGAGGGTGCCCCGGTTTCCCTGGTCTGGGCAAGGTGGCTAAAGACCATGGGCTGCTTATCATCAGGGTTATTTTGAACCGCTCTTAGTCTGGGCTCTCCCCTGAGACCTGTTTGCCTTGGGAGACCCTACCAGGGGCTACTGCCCCGGGCAACATAGCTCCCATGATCACTGAGCCACTCAAACTCCTCCACCACGTTAAGGTGGTGATTCGCGGAGGAGTCCAAAAACAGTGAGCCCCATAAAGCTGCAGAGATGGGTGAAAGCATCCCCTTTTAAAATAATAGTTCAATATCTTTTTAGGAGAGAGTGAAGAGCTGGAGGCAAGAAGTGGTTAACCTAGCTTAGCATAAAGAGTACTCTGATCAACAGCTCTGAAATTCACTAATCAATACGTAAACACATTGTTTCATACACAAACAGAGTTGTGGTTTTAGGGGGAGTTACTTTAGCTTATTTCATTTGATTTCAGCCCAGCTTCTACTTCAGTCAGTGTTGCCATGGGTTTCCCACAATGCCTTTTTATAAACACCAAGAAAGGGAGGTGAACACTTCTGGGCATTCAGTTGTTATGTGTACACATCAGGGGAGAGAGTGAGAGTCATGGCACAGTACCAAGAGGACCAGTGAGAGTCATGGCACAGTACCAGGAGGACCAGTGAGAGTCATGGCACAATACCAGGAGGACCAGTGAGAGTCATGGCACAGTATCAAGAGGACCAGTGAGAGTCATGGCACAGTACCAGGAGGACCAGTGAGAGTCATGGCACAATACCAGGAGGACCAGTGAGAGTCATGGCACAGTATCAAGAGGACCAGTGAGAGTCATGGCACAGTACCAGGAGGACCAGTGAGAGTCATGGCACAATACCAGGAGGACCAGTGAGAGTCATGGCACAGTATCAAGAGGACCAGTGAGAGTCATGGCACAGTACCAGGAGGACCAGTGAGAGTCATGGCACAATACCAGGAGGACCAGTGAGAGTCATGGCACAGTACCAGGAGGGCCAGTGAGAGTCATGCTGGACAAACTGGTGTCTCTGCCTTTTCTATGTCACAAAATCTGTCCCTGGATGTACATGACTCTGCCTGCAGTCAATTAGCAATGAACAACAAAGGGGGAAAAAACAACTTAGTAGTCCATAAATGCAAGGAGGGTTGTCATTATATGTCATCTGCAGTATTTTCTTTAACTGGTAATTCAGTTTTATTACAATTTGGCTCTTAGCTGGGCACTCATAATTATTAATAATACTATTGTACTTTGTATCACCCAGGGGCGTTTCTAGGATTCAAAGAAAGGGGGGGCTTAGCCCCAAGGGGAGTGGCATGTTTGTGCGCGTATTTTTTTTGGGGCCCATTTGGGGCCGCGGATATCCATTATTTCAGACAGTTCATAGATTGGTTCAATCCTAGTGCCCGGGGTTTATATCGTTAAGTATGACGATAGGCTATTGCAGGGGTATTCAACTAAAATTCCAAAAGGTCCAGATTGAGAAAATGTCCTCGGGCAAAGGTCCGGAACATTACAATAATATCTAACTCGCGCTATTTAGTGCCATATATATATATATATATATATATATATTCAAGAAGCGTAGTAGTCGTAAGAACGTCTCTGTGTAGTCAACAACTGTCAAATCAAATAAAGAAAGTACACATCAATTATATTTTAACAAATTATTATTCTCAGTTTTCAAATTTAACTGAATGGATTATAAATAATACATAGAAATACATATATATATATATGTTCTTCTCTTTTCAAGTACAATAAGAGCTGGATTAAAGAATAACTGACATAACAGAAAGCTTTTCAAAAATGTGCATCTTAAAATAAAGTAATTCATTTTAGAAAAAATAATTTCACTGAATTGTCCTGCAGCTTTAAATTCAGTTCATTCAGGTGTGAAGTGATGTCAATAAAAAGCCACAATATTATCTTTTTGTCATTTAAAAAGAGAAATCAGTGAGCAGGACTTTATCTGTGGTTATTAACACTTGTTTCAGTTCTATTCTCTATGTTAACATCATTGTTGGTCAGTGAATTACTGTGTTAGGATTCTGGTCATTTTGGGCTCTCTCTCTCTCCTCGTCTCAGCCCCGTGTGTCACGGTGTGTGTACATCTCATCTCACTCGAGTCAGGAAACTTGTCAGAATACCCATATTTGATTGGCTGAGCTGCATCACCTGATGTGCAATGCATTGGTCGGTGTGTTTCCTGCACCGCTGAACAAGTGCGTTAACGGCTGAATAAGACGCGCCGGTTAAAGTATAAACTCATTGCCTAATATGTATAATTCTGAATTATCTATCGGTTTTAAGTCCTGGGTCCGGATGCAACTGCGTCTGGCTCCGGATCCGGACCGCGGTCCTCCAGTTGGGGACCCCTGGGCTAATGGATTGTAATTTCAAGGGGGAGAAAACATATAAACCAGAACGCACGCACATCTGTAGCATGTTAGAGTTTTAAATAACTTGTCCATGTGAGAAACAATAGTTTAATTTAATGACATCACCAAAATAAAAATAAAAAATAATTTATTTTTTAGGGGGGCCTAACGACACCCCTGATATCACCATTGTATCAAGTCATCAGCTGAGATCTGGGCACATGGCAACTTTGATTGGACAATAATGTGAATTGTGATTATTTCTATAAATGAAACGACAGGCCTGTGTAAGTTTTCTCCATAATATTACAGAAGATATGAAAGTGGGGTCATATTTGTTGTTTACCTCTGATTAGTGTGGTGGGCTGCATGAACACAAGAGCCTTGATTCAGATCCCAGAGCCCAGGCTGGAGCTCTCCTATGTTCCAATTAGATGTGCCCCCACCCAGATCAATAGTGTGCTGAGCTTCACACACAGGGAATAGATTCACTTCAGCACTTCTCTTTATAGCTGGCTGGATCAAAGCTACTGCTGTTGGGTCTCTGCAGTGGTTCGTTCCTACAGTGCAGCCGGGCCTCCACACTGCCGCACACAGCTTAGCATAGCACTGCTCGGTTATACAACGTCTCACGACAGGAATAAGGTGGCTCAGTGTTTTTACATGCAGTATGAAAGATGCCTGAGGTCTGGGGAGGAGGTGAAACATACAACTATCACATCTTTAAAAATCCTTCCCTTTTTTATGGAAACAGTTTCACATGAATCCAATTAATAGGCTGTTGTGACTGGCTTGACCCCATAATCTCTTCATAAAATTCACTCCATACAGGTGACGTTCTAGCAGTTGAACCTAAAGCCACAAGTCAACATCTTGGCCTCATTTGGATTTCTTCTGGTTGTGAAGCCCTCAGACCCTCTGACTCTTAGTGGTGCAGACTTTGCTCAGATGAGGTGGTAATCTAATTGGGTGTTAGTGGATATCTTACGGCTTGCTGTGACATAACTTAAAAATGACATTTTAATACATGCTTGGTATTCTTTCAAACAAGGCAGAGCATCACCTTCCTAAAATAATGGCCCACGTCATTCTTTCAGCTCTTTTGACTTATGCAAAATAAAACGGTCTAAGTCACACTCTTGTCATCGGCCGTTATACTACAGGTAGAATCGCATGATCTGTTCAACTGAGGATGTAGGCGGTTTTACCAGAGGTGGCCATCATCATGAGGAGATGATTTAGGCAACAAAATCATTTAGGCTATTATTTTAGGAAGGTGACACAGAGTCTCTACTTGGATAAGTTTAAGTTTGACTCGTACATGTTTCTTCCATAAGTGCTTGCAGGATGTGTAGTAGTAGTACTAGTAGTAGTGCAGTATTCCTATTTAGGTTTCTTAAATGCCCATAACATCAGGAGGCAGTGTTCCACCTGCAGTTGGTGTTTCAGGCTCCAGTGCATGTGTTCCTTGATGTCGAGTCATGTCTGTTCCTTTGGCTTCAGTAAACTATTCCACGAGTAGAGGAGAGAGACCAGCATATCGTGGTATCCACTGGATCCAGTCAGTAATTCAACTTATCCAAATAAAGCCTATTGGAAATGGTTTTGGAGACAAGAGGTCCGATAGTGTGGTGAGGAAAGGTGGGTTGGTCTCCAGGATGAGCAGCTGGTCAGCATCCGTGGTCATTGTGGTGAGAACAGCTCTGTCTCTGCAAGCCTTATGGTCACTAGTGACACCAGCGTGTTTTTATAATATGATATGGTTCCTTTTGGATGATAACTAGTCTTATTGATCTCTTGAGTCAAAATTTGATATTTCTTATTGGGCAGCAAATACAAAAGTACAATGTCACTGCCTCTGTGTACTTTTGGCTCTTTGTACAGATCTTGCCACACAATGAAAAATGGTCTCCATAAATATAAAGATCAGAGGCAGTGAGGTTTAGTTTCATAGTAGATTGCAGTGAGGATAAGAATGCTGCAGGCTGTGCTGTGTATTCAACTTACCAAGTTTGAACTGCAAGGACATAAGTTTGAACTTGTTATCCTTTCTATTGGTGAAGGTATTTGTTTTGCTTTGACTCGGAGCTCATGGAGACTGATGGCTGCTTCAGACAGAGACTGCTGTGTATGTAACTGCATCACTCTGCTAGTGACTGTTACGCTATGAGTTACATGTTACAGTGCTTTTATATTTGTAATGAAGGCACTGTAACATGTTACATGTAAGCTGAGCTCTCAGTCACGTTGACAAATGACTCAAGTGAGTTTTGTAAAATGGATGAAAATGTGTCGTATGACCACAGAGGCTGCTGATGAGCACAGCTTACGCAGCCTCGCTTTAAGTAACCTTTAGTTCTGACCCATCGTCAGAAAGTACATCACTACCAGTACTATATGTAGCATGCAGTTTCACAATCATGTCCACTGTGGATATGCTTTGTTGAACATGATCTGCTGCTGTTTGAATCCATCTCTTATCTTCTACATACTTTCTGTTCTAACAGCCTCGCTCTACTCTTCTGACAAAGAGAATCAAGGCCCAGTATTTATGCTCTGCTGGTATTTCTTCTAGCTTGTTGCCCTTCCTGTATTTTCTGTGCCTGAGCAAGACGTCTTGTTTTAGCTGCACCGGCTTTGCATGGCTGTAGTTCTAGTTCTGTGGTTGGAGCCATCGAGTAGTTCTATCAGTGAGATGTTGGAAGTAATTCCAGCTAAGCCTCAGATTCCACAGCTTTCTAATACCTGGTAATAAACAAATGGTGTTAAAAGAAATGGTGAAAGCTAGGTGTGTGTTTCCTTTGATCACTGTAGCCTCAGCTCAGTCACTGGCACAGCCTCAGCAACAGGCATATTGATATGATTATGATAAGAGCTCGTTTGTGTATTTGCTGTGTGATCAACAGAGGATCCTGGCTCTCTCTCAGCAGCATCCACAGCTCCCCCTGAACCAGCACAGTGCCAGTGGTAGTACCAGTGTGACGCGGCATAGCTTTGTAAATACGCACCGAGAGGGAAACACAGGAACACATGATCCTGATAGAAGCACAGTGAAACACTCGGGAGAGATACTGTAGATGGAATCAATATGTGTTCTTCCTGTTCTTGAAAATAGAGATCTAGAGTGACTTATGAATCTTAATCTGTGATGTTACGAGATGAGACATTGATTGTGATGTGCTCGTATTGAGTTTGAATGCATCACATGTGTATCTATCTCCTGCCCCCTCTGAAGGTACCTCTGTTGGTATCTCTGGTGCTACGTCTTGTGTGATCCTGATCTGCATTTTAACCTCCAAGACTCCAACTTGAGGTCTGAAGGTGTGCTGACTTGAATATGAGGCTATAATTAATGCTCTGCTGCTCGACACTGTGTTTATTTATTTTGACCTCTATTCATGCAGATTACCTCATTGAGACACGAGGCCTCATTCTCAAGAGAGTCCTAGTTACAGACAGACAGGACATTCATAGGACACATAATGAAGCTGTGGAATGGAGTTCTGTTTTGTTTTGGATGAAGTTATTGAAGATATTTGTATTGAACCCGATAATAACTGATATTCTCCACTGAGACGGTTTCAAATGAAGTTAATAAAGTTTGTCTCAAATTATACTTTCACCACAAAAATCATAAATGACTAATAGATAAATGATTGTAACCTACGAGAGAAATCAAAGTAAAGACTAGTTGAATCATCCATCTTGCCCTTTTTCATCTTAAATGAATTGTGGTCCCTTGGGGGCAGCGCAGCAAGCTGTAAACATTGATCACTTTTAACGCTGATATAGATAACCTGTTGCTAACCTGTGTACAGACGCTCTGGTTTGGTCTTCACCAACCCTTGAAGAGGAACTCTCTGGCTCTTTAGCTGCTAAATGCTCCACGAAAGATTCCACGAAAAAAACTTTTTTTTTTTTGTGGTTATCAAATAATAATGTTTGATCTTTATTTAAGTAAATTATTCGTGGAGAACTGAGATGAGGAGGAAGCGAGGTGGCTCGCTACTTTCTACTCTTTGGGCAAGAGAGTTGCGAGATTTAGTTGCCCGAAGTTGCATTTGACACAACGATGAGGATACCAGGATGAGCTCCAGATCCACTGAAGCAGCCTGAACATGAAGAACATCTGAAACCACTGATGAGTCTGTGGAGCAGAGCTGGCAGATGCTATGCTGTGATTGGCCAGTCTGTGTCTCAGGGCGGGACTTAGCAAAGGGTCAATTGTTGATTTAAAATACTGATTTCTGCAGCTTTGAGTATTTCTATGCTCCCATAATTTCAATTATGTAATTAGCAACACATTCAAATAACTTTGATCAGTTTGACCGTCATAGAACACTGACATGCTGCTGAAGCCTCTGCTAACAATGACTGAGGAACATGTTGAAGCCTTTGGATCTGCAAACACAACACTGACAAATGATCACCTTTAAAGTGAACTTGTTAGCACATTTGACACATCCAGCAGATGTGCAGCATTATTGATTTTGAGAAGAAACCTGGATCTTTAGCTGCTCAATGCTCCAACATCACTGACTGTGTGCTGTTTGCTGTGGAGCAGGTAAGGCACAGTGGCTTCATCAGAGCTTCTAACTGAGAGCTGCTGATGGGACTGAGGCTGAGCAAAGCACAACGGGCCACAAAATGAAAACAATGAGCTTAGAGATGCTAAACAGCTCAGTAGCACTGATGGGGAACAGCACAGCACAGCTGGCTGATGATTGTTTGTTAAATGAACACAGGAAGAGCAACAACATTCAGACCAACATGTTGCAGATCCCCGTATTAGAATGACTTGATGGTAGAGGAAATATTGCCATACATTTTATTTTTATATGAACAATGAGTTCATTTCAAACATCATTGATTTATCAAATAAAAAGCAGAAATGTGCTTGTTGAACCTTCTTTGTATTAGCAGCATATGCCATGGACCGGAGGACAGTCAGCGAGTCCAGTGTATCTCAGATCACCTGTGAATGAAACAGTGTTATTAATATCTTATTTGTCTTGTATCGTCAGTCGGGTGAACTCTGAACGCTGATATCAGCCAGCTAATCAGGTGTTGTGGCTCCAGAGAGATATGGAGGCGTATCAGAATCTACTGCTGTCCTCTGTGAGGACGGCTCAGTGGTCAGAGCTAATGCACACAGCCCACCACAAACCTCTGGAGAACAGCAGAGAGCTCCTCTCTCAGCACAGACACTGGAGCAAATAAATAAATATTTGATTAGGTTTCACTGTGGATGAATTAGCCCAGAGTGCATTTCATCCTCTCTGCTAAGCGCTGTGCTCAGTATGACTGCAGAATATTATACATTCGGCTTCACAGTCTTGTGATATGTCCAGTCTTATCCCACATTATGTACCGGAATGCTAAAAATAAAAACATCTCATGTCACTAACTTATTTCAGTAAGACCACTCACCCATGGTCTCTGCTGTCTCTGGATGTCCTCTCTGATCTGTCTCTGGCTGTCCTCTCTGATCTGATCTGTCTCTGGCTGTCCTCTCTGATCTGTCTCTGGCTGTCCTCTCTGATCTGATCTGTCTCTGGCT